>NC_137611.1:877746-922746 GCF_963280865.1 Gymnoscopelus braueri
AGAGAGACAGAGAGAGAGAGGGAGAGAGAGAGAGAGAGAGTGGCAAATAAGAAAAAATCGTGTGTGTATGTGTGTGTGTGTGTGTGTGTGTGTGTGTGTGTGAGCTGTTAATTGTTTGAACGTAATGTGTTTACATAAAGCTGTCACACACACACACACACACACACACACACACACACATTCTTATATCATACTAGTGAGAGCCTCAAGCTTTCAGGACGGCAAAATCATAAATGTCATTTTTAAGCAGTTAGGCTCTGCATGGTCGCACTGAACACAGCCGATCTACAAGCACTGAACACAGCCGATCTACAAGCACTGAACACAGCCGATCTACAAGCACTGAACACAGCCGATCTACAAGCACTGAACACAGCCGATCTACAAGCACTGAACACAGCCGATATAATGTTATGTTTCTGTTTTTTTATGTAATGATATTTGAACTGTGTTGCCACTATATATGTCTATGAATTGAATACCAAGGACCTCATTGGTAGTATTTTAAATATAAATGTGCTGTTTTACATTTTTGCCATCAATCAATCTTTTAGTACGACAGCACTGTCCCCCACGGCATCAATTATTGTCCCATCAGGTTCATGTTGACGCTATCGCCTTCTATAAAAGCCTCTCTGCCTTCATCACATTCTCTCTCTACGTCGTCCTCAGACGAGCCCTCCATCTGGGTCTCCATACATCTGGGTCTCCAGTCATCTGGGTTCTCCATACATCTGGTTCTCCATACATCTGGGTCTCCATACATCTGGGTCTCCATACATCTGGTTCTCCATACATCTGGTTCTCCATACATCTGGTTCTCCATACATCTGGGTCTCCATACATCTGGGTCTCCATACATCTGGTTCTCCATACATCTGGTTCTCCATACATCTGGGTCTCCATACATCTGGGTCTCCATACATCTGGGTCTCCATACATCTGGGTTCTCCATACATCTGTCCAGCTCCTTTGTGCTTTCTGCACCATGGAGCATCTTCCCTTAGTACATCCACGTAGGTAGGTGTGGGACGTCCTCTTGATCCATGCCCGTGTGTTGGTTCCCACAGTACAAGCTTTTTGACCGGTGCCGGTGGCAGTGTCCGGCTAGCCTCATCCTCCTGACTGCTATCTTTTCTGATACACTTGGTAGTGCCCCGTACAGACGCTTGTTGGTAATGTGCTCGTCCTGGTTGATGTTCAGGACCACACCTAACATTCTGGTGTAGCACCCGTCCAGGGACTTCTGTAGGGCTTGCTTTAGTGTCCAGCATTCACAGCCGTAGAGGAGAACTGACTCCACGGTCGCAGAGAAGAAACTGATCTTGATGCGTCGGGGGAGGTTGGGTTTCCACACACTGGTCATGACATTAAGAGCTCTCCAGGCAAGTGCTTTCCTCACCTTAAGGTCCTTTTCTGTGGAGCCGACCCATGCGCCCAGGACAGGTATTTAACCGCTTAAACCCCATATGGGTAACCGGAGTCCCTCAGGGCTCAATACTAGCTAATACTTCAGTTTTCCATTATTGTGAGGAAAGCTTTCGCTGAAAATAGCAGATCGACAAGCTCACAACGCGACGCATTGCGTCGCGTTGTGAGCTTGTCGATCTGCTATTTTCAGCCAAAGCTTTCCCCGCGATACGGATGCTGGGGGTTAATTTTTTTAACTAAATTCTTTATCCCGCGATTTTTGTAACCCATTTTTTTCACCCGGTGCCAATTTCGTAAGTGATCCTGGGCGCTACACCAGCCCTACACCAGCACTACACCAGTCCTACTCCAGCACTACACCAGTCCTACTCCAGCACTACACCAGTCCTACTCCAGCACTACACCAGTCCTACTCCAGCACTACACCAGCCCTACTCCAGCACTACACCAGTCCCCCACAGTAGGGAGGCCAGGGCCGAGCTCATGCTTCCTTCAGGCATGAGAGCCAACTGACCTTCTTGTCACCTGACAGGGGGGAGTTTCCCTGGTTGGACGTAGCGCGTGGAAGAAACACGTTATTCCAACCAGTTCCCTTCCCCTCCATCAGGCGCCCCGGCTGTCATGGGGGAGGCGGTATAGTGACCAGGATTACTACATGTTTTTTTGAGGGTATTAACTACCCTAGGAGACACGGGGAGAACATGCAAACTCCACACAGAGAGGCCCTTTCGCCAACCCCACCTAGGGTATGGGCGCTGATGGCGCGGAGGAGAAGACACGCCCCCAGCGCCCACAGCGTCCCCGGCGGGAATCGAACCCAGGACCTTCTAGCTGTGAGGCGACAGCGCTACCGACTGCGCCACTGTGCCTATGATGCTGGGGTTTAAGTGGTTAAAGTCACTGACCTCCTTTAGCACAGTGCCTTCTGTTGTTGTTAGGGGCGGATGTTTTTGGGGGATGTTATAGGTCATGACCTCGGTTTTCTTTGCATTTAGCATGGGGCCAACCCTAGCACACTCTAACTCCACTCCGGTCAAGAGCTCATGTGCCTGCTTTACGTGGTCAGATAGCAGGCAGATGTCGTCAGCGTAGTCCAGGTCTGTCAGGGTTTCTGCAGGGTGTCTCGTTGACCTTCTGGGCGTGATAGTGAAGCCGAGCTCATGCTCCCTTCCTTTCATAGCTTGTCTCAGAGCATATTCCAGTACTGTTATAAAAAGGAAGGGGGCTAGGGTGTCACCCTGCAGCACTCCGGTTTGGATGTTGAACTCCTCGCTGTTACCGTCGGGCGTTGTCACTTGGGCTCTCGTTCCCGTGTACATGGTCCCAATGGCTCGGAGTAGGTTGGGAGGAACATTGTAGGCCTTAAGTATTGTCAACATCATTCCTCTGTGGATAGTGTCGAAGGCCTTCCTGAAGTCGATGAAGCACAGCACCGCCGGCAGGTTGTTCCTCTTTACCTCCTCAATGATCCTCCGCAACGCAAGGATCTGGGCTAAGGTGGTTCTCCCCTCTCGGAATCCGTTTTGGTTTTCCCTGAGGTGGGGGTCGATAGCACTCCGTATCCTGTTCAGTATCATGCGGTTGAACATTTTCGCAATGATACAGGTCAGGCTGATTCCACGGTAATTGTCAGGCTTTGAGAGATCCCCAGATTTTGGTACCGGGATGATGTGTGAGAGAGACCATATTTCTGGCATGATGTCTGAAATTACAGCTATAATAATAATAATAATAATAATAATAATAATAATAATAATAATAATAATAATAATAGTCCTACTACTTAAATTGAAATGACCTCCAAAATATGTCCAGTGTTGCTCAACACACGAACACTTCACTTGCCCCTAAACTTGCCCCAGACTGTTGATCAGAGCTCTGGCTATAATATAGGCTTCTTTCCCCGCCTTCAATGTACTTACATATTGTACGGTTAATATAAAACTACATTTCCTACTACATCTTAACATTTTTGCCACAGCAGCTTTCCATCTTTCTGGCCGCAGTATCTTTATATTCGATTAGTCGATCACCATGATCAGTCATAACCATAAGGACTTTCCAATGCAGCTACCACTGCCAAATATGGACTGTGATATGCAACACACAAGAGGAGGTTGAATGAAGTGAAACCAGCCTCACTAGTCAACACACAAGAGGAGGATGAATGAAGTGAAACCAATCTCACTAGTCAACACACAAGAGGAGGTTGAATGAAGTGAAACCAGTCTCACTAGTCAACACACAAGAGGAGGATGAATGAAGTGAAACCAATCTCACTAGTCAACACACAAGAGCAGGATGAATGAAGTGAAACCAATCTCACTAGTCAACACACAAGAGGAGGTTGAATGAAGTGAAACCAATCTCACTAGTCAACACACAAGAGCAGGATGAATGAAGTGAAACCAATCTCACTAGTCAACACACAAGAGGAGGTTGAATGAAGTGAAACCAATCTCACTAGTCAACACACAAGAGCAGGATGAATGAAGTGAAACCAATCTCACTAGTCAACACACAAGAGCAGGATGAATGAAGTGAAACCAGTCTCACTAGTCAACACACAAGAGGAGGATGAATGAAGTGAAACCAATCTCACTAGTCAACACACAAGAGGAGGTTGAATGAAGTGAAACCAATCTCACTAGTCAACACACAAGAGCAGGATGAATGAAGTGAAACCAATCTCACTAGTCAACACACAAGAGGAGGATGAATGAAGTGAAACCAATCTCACTAGTCAACACACAAGAGCAGGATGAATGAAGTGAAACCAATCTCACTAGTCAACACACAAGAGGAGGATGAATGGAGTGAAACCAATCTCACTAGTCAACACACAAGAGGAGGATGAATGGAGTGAAACCAATCTCACTAGTCAACACACAAGAGGAGGATGAATGGAGTGAAACCAATCTCACTAGTCAACACACAAGAGGAGGTAAACAAATAATTGGGTAAGATCACCGACCATAATATGAAACATAAAACTTTAACGGCTTTAAGGGAATATTTCATCCAAATTATTATTCTTTTTTCTATGGATTACTCACAGATTATAATATATAAACATCTATAAATCCCCACCGTATCCTCCCCTTAAGCCTGTGCCTAGTAATGCCCCTGACAACCAGTAGGGGCCAGCAGTGAGCAGTGAGGGGAAACAGGCTCTATGCACAGCAACCATAAAGAAAGAAACGGGCCCTCTTCCTTACTTCCTTCAATGTTACTAATGACCCCCCCATAGTGCTGTCTCACCCCCACAGTGCTGTCTCACCCCCATAGTGCTGTCTCACCCCCACAGTGCTGTCTCACCCCCACAGTGCTGTCTCACCCCCACAGTGCTGTCTCACTCCCACAGTGCTGTCTCACCCCCATAGTGCTGTCTCACCCCCACAGTGCTGTCTCACCCCACATAGTGCTGTCTCACCCCCCATAGTGCTGTCTCACCCCCATAGTGCTGTCTCACCCCCCATTGTGCTGTCTCACCCCCACAGTGCTGTCTCACTCCCACAGTGCTGTCTCACCCCCATAGTGCTGTCTCAACCCCCATAGTGCTGTCTCACCCCACATAGTGCTGTCTCACCCCCCATAGTGCTGTCTCACCCCCCATTGTGCTGTCTCACCCCCACAGTGCTGTCTCACCCGCACAGTGCTGTCTCACCCGCACAGTGCTGTCTCACCCCCACAGTGCTGTCTCACCCCCACAGTGCTGTCTCACCCCCACAGTGCTGTCTCACCCCCACAGTGCTGTCTCACTCCCATAGTGCTGTCTCACCCCCACAGTGCTGTCTCACCCCCATAGTGCTGTCTCACCCCCCATTGTGCTGTCTCAACCCCCACAGTGCTGTCTCACCCCCACAGTGCTGTCTCACCCCCACAGTGCTGTCTCACTCCCACAGTGCTGTCTCACCCCCACAGTGCTGTCTCACCCCCATAGTGCTGTCTCACCCCCATAGTGCTGTCTCAACCCCCATAGTGCTGTCTCACCCCCATAGTGCTGTCTCACCCCCATAGTGCTGTCTCAACCCCCACAGTGCTGTCTCACCCCCATAGTGCTGTCTCACCCCATAGTGCTGTCTCACCCCCCATTGTGCTGTCTCAACCCCCACAGTGCTGTCTCACCCCACATAGTGCTGTCTCACCCCACATAGTGCTGTCTCACCCCCACAGTGCTGTCTCACCCCCACAGTGCTGTCTCACCCCCATAGTGCTGTCTCACCCCCACAGTGCTGTCTCACCCCCATAGTGATGTCTCACCCCCACAGTGCTGTCTCACCCCCACAGTGCTGTCTCACCCCCACAGTGCTGTCTCACCCCCACAGTGCTGTCTCACCCCCACAGTGATGTCTCACCCCCATAGTGCTGTCTCACCCCCATAGTGCTGTCTCACCCCCACAGTGCTGTCTCAACCCCCATAGTGCTGTCTCACCCCCACAGTGCTGTCTCACCCCCACAGTGATGTCTCACCCCCATAGTGCTGTCTCACTCCCACAGTGCTGTCTCACCCCCCACAGTGCTGTCTCACCCCCATAGTGCTGTCTCACCCCCACAGTGCTGTCTCAACCCCCACAGTGCTGTCTCACCCCCATAGTGCTGTCTCACCCCCACAGTGCTGTCTCACCCCCACATATCTGTCTCACCCCCACAGTGCTGTCTCACCCCCACAGTGATGTCTCACCCCATAGTGCTGTCTCACCCCCATAGTGCTGTCTCACCCCCACATATCTGTCTCACCCCCATAGTGCTGTCTCACCCCCACATATCTGTCTCACCCCCACAGTGCTGTCTCACCCCCACAGTGCTGTCTCACCCCCACAGTGTTGTCTCACCCCCACAGTGTTGTCTCACCCCCACAGATCTATCTCACCCCCAGAGTGCTGTCTCACCCCCATAGTGCTGTCTCACCCCCATAGTGCTGTCTCACCCCCACATTGCTGTCTCACCCCCCCATAGTGCTGTCTCACCCCCATAGTGCTGTCTCACCCCCATAGTGCTGTCTCACCCCCACAGTGCTGTCTCACCCCCATAGTGCTGTCTCACCCCCACAGTGCTGTCTCACCCCCATAGTGCTGTCTCACCCCCACAGTGCTGTCTCACCCCCACAGGGCTGTCTCACCTCCCAGAGGCTCTTGAACTCTCTCTGCTGGATACGGAGCAGCTCAGAGCTCTCTCTGCTGACGATGGTCGCGTGACGAGGAGTGTTGTCCAGGATGGATTCACCGAACGCTGTGCCGATGCCCAGAGTACAGATGGCCACGGCATCCTGTAATAACAATTATTATTATTATTATTATTATAATAATAATAACCCAGAGTACAGATGGCCACGGCATCCTGTAATAACAATTATTATTATTATAATTATTATTATTATTATTATTATAATAATAATAACCCAGAGTACAGATGGCCACGGCATCCTGTAATAACAATTATTATTATTATTATTATTATTATTATTATTATAATAATAATAACCCAGAGTACAGATGGCCACGGCATCCTGTAATAACAATTATTATTATTGCCAGACCCAAAGGGTATGGCTTACATGAGGCTTTGTATCTGTTTCGTCCATTATACATGGCGTCCTCATTTGTCCTCCGGCCCCAGCCAAAACAAAGTTAGTGACGTCCCCTTTCGTCACAAACTATTCATGACATCATGAAGTTCAGTTATAAAGTGGTTTGTAGGTGAGTTACATACTAGGACTTCATTTTGGGTCTGGCAGAACCAGGTCTCCTGGTCTTGTTATTATTATTATAATAACAATAACCCAGAGTACAGATGGCTGGAACAACATATTTTATACATATCATGTTGGTGATATGACATGAAAAAAGTTTCAGAACCACTGATATTATATTATATATTATATTATAGCAGCATATGTTTTGTTTGTTTAAACTGTTAGGATTTAGAAGACGTTTGTAGAATCCCTCCAGAAGCAAAGATTTGAGTTAATTTTCAACGATTTGCACACATTTTCATGATTAAAAAAAGGGGATCTACATTAAAGCTCATCTGTTATTAATGAATAGCACAAAGTATAAGATCATGTTTAATGTGGTTAAAATGCGTTCCAGGTCTTAAAGGGTTAATATGAATGAAGGCTGTAGAGTTATGGTTCTACATGACCAGTAGAGGGCAGTGTTTTACCTGGTGGTTTGCAGTCTCTGACACCTTGACATCCAGAGAGCCTGACAGCACAGCGTACCAACTAGTCCCTATGTCACCCTGCCTGAACACTACACACACACACACACACACACACACACACACACACACACACACACACACACACACACACACACACACACACACACACACACACACACACACACACACACACACACACACACACACACACACACACACACAGTTCAAGAATTAGTACCTTCAGAATCACTCATGTGGAAGAAGGTGTGTGTGTGTGTGTGTGTGTGTGTGTGTGTGTGTGTGTGTGTGTGTGTGTGTGTGTGTGTGTGCGCGTGTGCATGCATGCGTGTGTGTGTGTGTGCGTGTGCATGCGTGCGTGTGTGTGTGTGTATGTGTGTGCTATAGAAATGCAAACAGTTTGTTGTGCGTTAGTGCTAAGACCAGCATCAGCAGATCTACAAGCTCACAACGCCTCTTGCTATTGTCGGCAAAGAGGTTTGGTGTAGAGGGAGAAAGGAGCAGACCAAGTACAAAGCTGAAGGTCATGTTTACTAAGTATTGAGGGTTTAAGTGGTTTGTTTAATTAGTTTAAATAAACTAAAAACATTAATTTAAACAACACTGATAGTCTATGAAGCTCTCTATGAAATATATGAACAAGTTTAATCTGCAGAACAATTTTATACAATATATATGTATTGGTGGTCCCTACATCTGACAGTAGCGCCCAAGAGTACAGCTTAGGCTCAATGTCACTGGGTGAAACAATGGGTTACAAATAACATGGGATAAAACTGTTGAATACAAAATTGTAAAAATGAATTGAAGACTGACGACAGGAAGTGATGACCATAATTCACACACGTTTCTGTAGGGTCAATGTTTCGGCTCTAGGCTCACAGTTGTATGAATGACATTCATCAAATATATATTTATGGTCATAATGACTGTAGCAGTGTGTGTGTGTGTGTGTGTGTGTGTGTGTGTGTGTGTGTGTGTGTGTGTGTGTGTGTGTGTGTGTGTGTGTGTGTGTGTGTGCGTGCGTACGTGTGATGCCTCTCTCCAGGAACTCATAGAAAGCACAGGAACAGATCTGCAGCAGCAGAGACGAGGGGAACCTGGTGAAGGCTTTGACCTGTCTGAGTCTGTTCAGGATGATATCCACGTCCTCCGCTGAGCGCTCTGACGGCCTGGAGACACATACAGCATTTATATATACATATATACATTTATACATATATATATATATATATACATCATTTATATATACATATATACATATATATATATATATATATACATCTAACATACATCATTTATATATACATATATACATATATATATATATATATATACATCTAACATACATCATTTATATATACATATATACATATATATATATATATACATCTAACATACATCATTTATATATACATATATACATATATATATATATATACATCGAACATACATCATTTATATATACATATATACATATATATATATATATATACATCGAACATACATCATTTATATATACATATATACATATATATATATATATACATATATACATATATATATATATATATATATATATATACATCACACATACATCATTTATATATACATATATACATATATATATATATATACATATGTAACCGCTGTATACCCGTCCCGCCAAGAACACACACAGAGGCACTGGGTTGGATGATGTGGTACTTTAGTGAAGCTGCAATGGGTTGGTTCAAGACACAAAACATGTGATTAGCACCTCCACTGGTTCTGACTTCACAGCAGAGTGCAGGTACAACTGCTATCATACATATCATCTTATACATTCTCATAGTTTTTACATTCTCATGAAATGCATTACAAGATGTGACTTTAAACAATGTGTTTACAATGGTTTTAACAGTATCTCTTTTTAACATGTGATCGTATAGTGGTTTTAACTGGGTTTTAACAATAATGCTTTTACAATGAATTCAATACAATCTGTTTTTAACTTGTTTTTAACCTGCATCATCCTTTTTATCGTTTTTATAATGAATGAAATAAGAAAATACCAAAACAGAGACGTCAACCAAAATAGATAATAAAATGGCCAAATGGCGCCCTCTGGCGGTAACCACAAAATACAGCAGGCAACAACGTGGCTGCTTTGTAATGGCGGTTGATACAAACAAACATTTAGTCTTGTGAACGTCTGACTTAATACATACAAAACATTTAGTGCAACAACAAGTACCTGCAATGGGTTGGTTCAAGACACAAAACATGTGATTAGCACCTCCACTGGTTCTGACTTCTACAGGAAGAAATAACATTGATTTCAGTATCAAATACATAGTGCATCTAACATGAGTTACAGCAACAAAACGAAAACACACAGAAACAACATATCAACTGCTGTTACAGGACAGTGTATCTTACAGTAAATCTCACGTTAGCTTTAGTGCAATTTATAATACTTTTTCAGAGCAGCATCAGAACGTGACTTACCACAGCAGAGTGCAGGTACAACTGCTATGATAGTCACATGACCCGGTCACCTTTATAGACTTTCCAGCTACCAGTAGATGGCGCTAGCTAACCACTCATTGCAGGATAAACATACATACTTTAGCAGGCATTTCACAATAAAAGACTAAGTCTTTCTTCTACCTGTTACATACACCCCCCTGAAATCCTGCTAAACATGGGAAGTGCAACTCTTGAGACAAAAAAAAACAAAACCAGAAAAAAACTGTGCATTACAAGGAACAAAACTTAAGTACATGTCAGTTCAAAAACTCTCCCAACAAGGAGTGCGAAAAGAAAGGAGACGATCAAACTCCTGACTAAACACAGACACAGAGATGCCTGTTACACCTCTGAAATCTAAAATATTGTTCCTGTAGCTTCAAATACTACTTAGACACACTTCTGGTCAAATACTCTCATAACCCTGTCACTCAAACTGAAAGTGCGTCTCTAAAGAACTGAAACAAGGAACTAACTGATACTGTGGACATAGAATCCTCTTCTACTACTTGGTCATTCATCTCACAAACAAGACGTCTGGGAGGCTTAATGGACCTACGATCCCTTAGACTATGACGGCTAGGCTGTGTGCAAATCACCTGAGGTAGAGGGCCTGGAACGTCAAAGTCAGGGCAGTCACTGTCTGGAATGGCTGTCTCAGGTGCGTTAGCGTCTGGGGAGTCAATGTCCGGGGAGGCAATGTCTGGAGGGCTACTGTCAGGAGGGGCTATGTCCATGGGGATATTGTCAGGAGGGGACATGTCTGGATGGACAGGTTCGGGGGAAGGGACTGCATTGGTAGGAACAGGTTCGGGAGAAGAGACTGCATTGGTAGTGACAGGTTCAGTTCCATCAGGTGTGTCGGCCAAGCCATCAGGCAGGGAATCACTTCCTGAAGCTATGGATAGAACTTCATCCACATCACTCCCATCAACAGGGTCCTCAATCTCAGGAGTATTCATGAGCCAGTCCATTGTCTGGACATTGCGATCCACACCGCCAACTGCCACTGACTCTGGGCCACTTCCATCAGCCACAACACTGAGATCTGATCCCACAAGAGAGACTGGAGCCTCATCCTCATCCAAGTTTAGGAAGTCGACTGGGAGAAGAAGGTTCCTGTGCACAACTTTCTCCTTGCCAGTTTGGATGTCTTTTATCCTGTACACGTGAATGTCGGCCCTCACTGACACAACGTCATAAGGAGCCGAGTCCCATCTGTCAGAGAGCTTCCTCTTGCCTTTCTCACCACGAGTGGCCAGCAACACTCGATCGCCCACAGCCAACGAAGAGCCTTTGACTCGACGGTTGTAGAGTCTGGCGTGACGTGCTTGCTCTTGGAGGCTGTGTCTTCGAGCAATCTCTGCAGCTGCACACAAGTCTTGCCTCAAGCGAGTAACAAACTCATTACGGCTGACCACCTTGTCATTCTGGCGGACATGTTGGAACATGATGTCAATGGGGAGACGCGGGACTCGCCCAAACATCAAAAAGAAGGGGGCAAAGCCAGTGGTCTCGTGCACTGTACAGTTGTAGCAGAAGGTCAATGTCTGTAGCATCTGTGGCCATCTGGCTTTTGCAGTAGGGGCCAGGACTCTCAACATGTTCCCCAGTGTCCTGTTGAAACGTTCTACAACACCATTACCCATTGGGTGGTATGGGGTGGTGCGTGACTTGTGAACTCCCGCCATCTCCAGAAGTTCTTTCATGAGCCTGCTCCCGAAGTTGGCACCTTGGTCTGAGTGTAATCTTTGGGGAAATCCATAAATACAAAAGAAGTCATCCCACAACCGCCGGGCAACTTGTTTCGCAGACTGATTTCGACAGGGAAAGGCATGCGCCATTTTGGAGAAGTGGTCTGTTACTACCAAGACATCGACTGTCTTCTTGTCAGTCAGTTCGGCCGACCAGAAATCGATACACACCAATTCCATTGGAGCAGATGTCTGAATGTTCTCCAGGGGTGCACGGGCCTCAGGTTCAGGTGTTTTGCCAACAACACATCTCTCACATCGGCGTACATGGTTGGCCATGTCATTTTCCATTCCGATCCAGAAGAACCGTTCCCTGGCAAGGGAGAGGGTTCGTGCACGGCCCTGATGACCAGCATTATCATGGACGCCAAGGAGAACTTGATGTTTAAGGCTATCCGGTACAATGAACTGGAAGAGTTTCTTGTCGAGTCTAAGGTCTTTTTTCACCCTGTACAGGATTCCATCTTGTACCCGTAGCTTCTTCCAGTGTCTGAGGAGCTTGTTGACACAGCCAGGTTCAGACGCTGTTTCCCGCCTGGTAGCTCTCTTATGCCGCTGCACATAGAACACGACTCGGCTTATTGTGGCATCTTGCTCCTGAAGACTCAAGATCTGGCTCTGGGGAATAACAGTGGAAGGGTCTTCTCCAGGTAACTGGGGCAACGGTGGACTAGCACTGGGCAGACTGGTCATTCCACTGTCACTATGGGCAATCAGTACCGCTGACACCTCTTCGGGGCTGATGGAGCCCTCCACAGATTGAGAGACAGCTCCAGCATCGGAATCAGATGATCCTGGTTCCACTCCTCGAACAGCTTGACAGTTGTTTGTCACCCGGAAGGTATCCTGTACTGTACCCCTGACAACACCATTGACTTCATCCAACAGTGCAATGTAAGGCTCTTTCATCAGACGGTGACTGACACATGACTTAACAAATGGCTCACGGCTGAGCGCATCGGGGACAATGTTCTTAACACCTGGCACATACTTCAGATCAAAGTCGAACGCTGCAAGCTTAGCCACCCATCTTTGTTCACATGCATCCAAGCGAGGCTTCGTTAGGATGTAAGACAGCGGGTTGTTATCCGTCCAGGCAGTAAAGTGTCTGCCCTTCAGCCAGTGGCTAAACTTGTCACAAATGGCCCACTTCAATGCCAGGAATTCCAGCCTGTGCGCTGGGTAGTTCATCTGTGACCGGGACAGTGTCTTGCTAGCGAAGGCGACAGGTCGAGCGATCTTTTCACCTGGTGGCACTTGAGACAGGACGGCTCCAATGCCATCGAATGACGCATCAACACCAAGAATGAAGGGGGCATTGAAATCTGGGTGGGCTAGAGTGACACTTATCATGAGGTCGTTTTTCAGAGTCTCGAACGCGCTCCGGCACGCGTCGGTCCAATCAGCAGGCGACAACTTGACTTGACCTCCCTTCTTGACAGGTTTGCGACCCCTCTTGTGCTTGCTCTGAGGTTCAGCTGTGAGCTTGAACAATGGTTTTGCCTTCGCAGAACATGCCTCGATGAAACCTTGATAGTACATCACCATTCCTAGATACGATCTGATTTTACTAGGGCAAGGTGTTCTCCCATCAGACTCCATGAGGTCGATGACTTGGACGTCATTTATGGCTCTCACTTTCTCGTGGTCTGTCCGAACTCCATCTTCACTGATGACATGCCCAAGAAACTTCACAGTCCTTCTGAGGAAGAAGCACTTCTTGGGTGCGAGCTTAAGGTTGTGTTCCTTGAGGCGGGCGAACACCATCTGCAGGCGTCGGAGTGCAACTTCCTCTGTAGGTGCAAATACCATCAGGTCGTCTAGGTAACACAACAGGCTTGTGAAATTCTCGTCACCGAATATGGACATCATCATCCTCATGAACGTAGCGGGACTATTGCATAGGCCTTGAGGGAGACGGTTGTATTCATGAAGTCCAAAGGGCGACGAGAACGCTGTATACTTCTTGTCATCAGGGTGCAAGGGGACGTTATAAAAGCCTGATGTCAGGTCCATTGTGGAGAAGAAAGCATTCCCACCGAGTGCGGCTAGAGCATCAGCTTGATGTGGCAGTGGGTAGGCATCCTTCACGGTTCTTGCATTAAGCCATCTGAAGTCAGTGCAGACTCTGAGTTCTCCATTCCGCTTCCAAATGAGAACGAGTGCCGATGCATATTCGCTGTGCGACTTCCGAATAATGCCTTTCTCTTCCATCTCATTCAGAGTCGTCCTCAGTTTTTCATACTGGCTTGGTGGTATGCGTCTGTAAGGTAGACGGAACGGCTTGTCGTCGACAAGGTGGATGCGATGCACAAACTCTTTAGCTTCTCCACAGTCCATCTTGTGTCGGGAGAAGATTGACTCATACTGTTCGATGATGTGAAGGAGCTTGTCTTTCCACTGCAGCGACACTTCACATGACTTCAGATCAAGGTCTTGCAGTCCCAGAGTTTCCAGTGCACGCACCATGTCCTCTTCTGACCTTGGCCGTACATCTTCACTCTGCACACACTGCACATTGCACTTGACTTCGTCTGCTTTGGGCAAGTCCTCTACTGCGATACAGGGGGACACATCCGCAATTTTGGCGTTCCTTCTCAGCACCACAGTTTTGTCGGTAGGATTAATGACTTTAACGGGCACCCATCGGTCTCCCCAAAGAGGAGTAACAACTCTTCCAACGAGGATGTGTCTGGGTCTGGCCTTTGACTGTGTTGGCTCAACGACCACTGTACTGCCTGCTGACATCACGGCTGACTCAGGTAACTTGCCCCAGACAAGGTGCTCGCTCTGCGGTTTCAGTGTCACACAACTCTTGACCTTCACCGTGCCCACCTTATCTGGAATGCAGTCACCTCTCCATCTCTCTGTGTTAGAAAGCAGTGACAGGAATTGGCAGTGGTCATCGGTCTGACCATTGTTGGGTGAGGAAACTAGTCTCCAGTAGCTGTCAGTGCTCTTCAGTCGAGTTAGAATGTGCTTGATGGCATTGCTGCCAAGGATCATTTGTTCTGTCTGGCCTGGAACAACCATCGCTGGGACGATCATTCTGCATCCGTAAACGGTGACATCAAGGTCATACATATCTTTGGGGGAAACGCGGTGTCCACCACAGCCTATTATGACATAATCATCAGCTGTGTTTCTTATCATGTCAGGGCATTGCCGCAGCAGGGACTCAACAGCAGACTCACTTATTGTACAGGCCATCGACCCGCTGTCCAACAGTGCTTTGAGAGTGGGACCATTCTTCACAGGCACAGGCGTGTAGAACAGGCTGTTAGTCTCTGCTATTCTCTGGGATCCCTGAAAGATCAATTTCTTGGATGAGGGTATCGTACTGCTATACAGCTCATAGAGGGACTCATTATCTTGCATGTCGGGCTTCTCATTACTGTTGGGAGGCTTATTGGGTTGATCCGCACTGTCCTCCGTTGTGTGCAGACCAGTCAGTTTCCCTGCCGCTCCGGGACAGTCCTTTTTTCTGGACAGTCACGGCGTGAATGGCCTGGGGCGTGGCACTGGAAACAAAGCCTCTTCTCCCGGCAATGAGAGAATGCACTGTGATCTTCATCTTTGCAAATAATACATGGCTTGTCAGTGAAACCGTCAATTCGGTCCGCAGGTCGCCTGGATGGAGCTCGCCTCCTCATTTGTGACTGGTCAGAGGCTCCACGCAGCAGGACCTTCTCCAACATACTCATGACCTCTGCTAGGGGGACATACTGTGGGCCTTGTGTCTGAGGCGGCTCGTGACTGCTGTGGGTAGGGACTGGATTGTGGGTAGGGGCTGGGCTGTGGGTGGGGGCTGGGCTGTGGCATGGGGCTGGGCTGTGGGTAGGGGCGGGACTGTGGGTAGGGGTTGGGCTGTGGGTAGGGGCTGGGCTGTGGTATGGGACTGGGTTGCGGGTAGGGGCTGGGCTGTGGTATGGGACCGGGCCGTGGCTCACCTCAGCTCTGTGCACAGCAATATCCATCCTCTTCACAGGGTGCAATGGGGAAGTTGCTTTGCAACTCATCTCGGCGTGGTATTCGTTCAGCACTTCCAGTACTTCACATGCCGACCACCTGTCAATTATTTTGGATCTGAAGGTGAGGGCTAGGTCTTTGCAGGGACAGTTCCTAATAAACATGCGAGACACCTCCATTTCAGGGTTGTCAAGAGTTTTGCCCTGTTCTCTCAGGCAGTCAGTGGCGAGGTCAGCTGCTCTGTTTAGTCTCAGCCAGTAGTCATAGGGGTCTTCCTGGTCTTTGGGCAAAGTCGAGTAAAAGTCAGCTAAGGGGACAGCAGAGTACCTAGTATAGCTAAAGTGCTTTCTGAGGAGACCATAAATCATGTCAGGGTGAGCATAAACATCAATGTTGCTGTTTCTAATGCCAAACTTAACTACATCCTTAGCCTTTCCTCTCAAATGCATAAGGATTTCCTCAGCCTGTTCCTCAACCCTCACATTAGTCTTCTTAATGAACGTTCTCATCAGATCTTCCCATTCATACACTGTGATTGAGTCTGAGCCACCCCCTACAAAAGATGGTGGTTCCTTAACCTTTCTCTGTGTAACCAAATGGACTTGGGATGCATCCATCTGACTGGGCTGACTCAAAGTGCTCGCTACATTTTGTGTGACAGTGGAACTGGGAGCTACTGTGGTGTGTGGCTGTATGCGTGACATGATGCTGTCAGCTAACTGATGTCCTATCTCCTGAATGACAGTCCTCATCTGGTCAGCTACACATTCAGAATTGTCACTAGTAGGATTTGGTGTAGATGTGACCTGAGGCATAGGTGGGCTGGTGTGATGGTCAGCTACATTACGGACCCTAGCACTAGGAACCTCCTCCAATGAGGGAATACTAACACCTGGAGTGGGACTATCAACTGAGAAAAGGATGGGAGCATGCATAGCTCTGCCCCTGCCAACACTAATGGGTGTGCTAAACCGTGACATCTTTCCCAAAACAGTATAGTCCACACCAATAATGTGAATATCAAAAGTAGAAAAATAGCAAATAAATAAAAATGACAAAAACAATCTGTAGGTTGTGTGACACGTCACTGGTATGGCACACACAATTATCTGTGTCACTGTGACACCCTGTACTGTGTACAGGAATGAGCTTCACTGCTATGCTACCATGTAGACTGTACCCACAAATACTGTGTACTGATGGCCTCATGAAGTGATGTGGTAGGCAGGGCGGTCACCGGTCCGACGAGAAGTCACGGGTCACGGCACCAATGTAACCGCTGTATACCCGTCCCGCCAAGAACACACACAGAGGCACTGGGTTGGATGATGTGGTACTTTAGTGAAGCTGCAATGGGTTGGTTCAAGACACAAAACATGTGATTAGCACCTCCACTGGTTCTGACTTCACAGCAGAGTGCAGGTACAACTGCTATCATACATATCATCTTATACATTCTCATAGTTTTTACATTCTCATGAAATGCATTACAAGATGTGACTTTAAACAATGTGTTTACAATGGTTTTAACAGTATCTCTTTTTAACATGTGATCGTATAGTGGTTTTAACTGGGTTTTAACAATAATGCTTTTACAATGAATTCAATACAATCTGTTTTTAACTTGTTTTTAACCTGCATCATCCTTTTTATCGTTTTTATAATGAATGAAATAAGAAAATACCAAAACAGAGACGTCAACCAAAATAGATAATAAAATGGCCAAATGGCGCCCTCTGGCGGTAACCACAAAATACAGCAGGCAACAACGTGGCTGCTTTGTAATGGCGGTTGATACAAACAAACATTTAGTCTTGTGAACGTCTGACTTAATACATACAAAACATTTAGTGCAACAACAAGTACCTGCAATGGGTTGGTTCAAGACACAAAACATGTGATTAGCACCTCCACTGGTTCTGACTTCTACAGGAAGAAATAACATTGATTTCAGTATCAAATACATAGTGCATCTAACATGAGTTACAGCAACAAAACGAAAACACACAGAAACAACATATCAACTGCTGTTACAGGACAGTGTATCTTACAGTAAATCTCACGTTAGCTTTAGTGCAATTTATAATACTTTTTCAGAGCAGCATCAGAACGTGACTTACCACAGCAGAGTGCAGGTACAACTGCTATGATAGTCACATGACCCGGTCACCTTTATAGACTTTCCAGCTACCAGTAGATGGCGCTAGCTAACCACTCATTGCAGGATAAACATACATACTTTAGCAGGCATTTCACAATAAAAGACTAAGTCTTTCTTCTACCTGTTACACATATATACATATATACATATATATATATATATATACATATATACATCACACATACATCACACATACATCATTTATATATACAGTACCGCGGGAAGTAGGGGTGCTGGGGGTGCGGCCGCCCCCCCCTCCCCCCAGGTATAATAAATCGGTAAAATCAGGCAAAAATAAGAATTAAATAACATAACTCTAACCTAACCCTAATACTAACCCTAAAACCGAAATAAAGATGTCACGTTTGGTACAATCCCTCCCGTTTTTTCAGTTCCAACTTTTTTTTTTTACTTTTTCCACTCAGAACCAGGAGATAACATAGAGACACACGGCCGGAAGCCGAAGGCCTACAAATCCACGCCCACTTTTGAGACAGCGCCGCTACTCGAGGTCCGTTAGAACAATGAACTGCAGCTCTCAATGCATTCCCTATGAGAGGATCTGAAAGTTAGCCTACTTTTTAAATGATCCTGCTTTAACTGGAGACGATATTGATTTAAATAAAAATATGTTTCCAAATGTATGGAGTGTCTTTGTCAACATATCTTCTTGTTTTCTTAATAGTTGATGTGTTTCACATTTAATTTGCCACTTTAACGAGTTACCCATAATGTTAACACAGCAGAGGGTAGACAGCAGACAGACAAGTTGTTGCATTTCAGTGACATCACTGTCTTTATGAGCACTGAGCGCCGACCAGTGGCGTACCCACTGTAGAGGCAGGACAGGCGGTCGCCTGCCCAACTCAGATCTCGCCTCCCCTAAAAAAAACAAATAACCAGAAAATGTGTCATTGCGTGCTTAATGTCCTCAAAGTCACGCATCCAACAAGCTTTGAACTGAGCAGATCTGTTCCAGAGATAATGACCAAAACATATTGAAAACGGACCCTCTACATCATCAATACAGTGACCCTCTACATCATCAATACAGTGACCCTCTACATCATCAATACAGTGACCCTCTACATCATCAATACAGTGACCCTCTACATCATCAATACAGTGACCCTCTACATCATCAATAGAGTGACCCTCTACATCATCAATACAGTGACCCTCTACATCATCAATACAGTGACCCTCTACATCATCAATACAGTGACCCTCTACATCATCAATACAGTGACCCTCTACATCATCAATACAGTGACCCTCTACATCATCAATACAGTGACCCTCTACATCATCAATACAGTGACCCTCTACATCATCAATACAGTGACCCTCTACATCATCAATACAGTGACCCTCTACATCATCAATACAGTGACCCTCTACATCATCAATACAGTGACCCTCTACATCATCAATACAGTGACCCTCTACATCATCAATACAGTGTGGCCCTCTACATCATCAATACAGTGGCCCTCTACATCATCAATACAGTGACCCTCTACATCATCAATACAGTGACCCTCTACATCATCAATACAGTGGCCCTCTACATCATCAATACAGTGACCCTCTACATCATCAATACAGTGACCCTCTACATCATCAATACAGTGACCCTCTACATCATCAATACAGTGACCCTCTACATCATCAATACAGTGGCCCTCTACATCATCAATACAGTGACCCTCTACATCATCAATACAGTGACCCTCTACATCATCAATACAGTGACCCTCTACATCGTGACCCTCTACATCATCAATACAGTGACCCTCTACATCATCAATACAGTGACCCTCTACATCATCAATACAGTGACCCTCTACATCATCAAGGTTGCCGACCCCTGCGTTGCGATATAAAAAAATAGCAGATCTACAAGCTCATAGCGCGGCACCGAGTGCCGCGCTATGAGCTTGTAGATCTGCTATTTTTGAACAATCTTGAAAATGTGTGCAAATCTTTCAATCTTATTTCTTAAAGGAGATATCCGGACATTTTAAGTGTTATCTTTGATGTGTCGTTACTCACCTACCGACGTAGAAAGTGGCGACAGAGATTCCCCTGTCGTCATTTTTTCGACCCCCTCCGTTGGCATAATGGGAGCGCGTGGCTAAGGGAAATTCGTCTATTATAACTGATGCAAAGTTATTTTTTTCTCTACAACTACTCATTGTAGAGTCTCATGATACTCAAACATGCACTGAAAGTTCCTGAGAGGCTAATGCTAATGCAGAACGAGCTAACGCTGGTTGCTTGTTTCTCTCCCAGAACCTGGCAACTCGGTGTTGCCAGGCAGAGAAATAAGCAAACAACATACATTTATTGAAACACTCTTTATGATGTCAAGTTATGGTTTCTTATATAGGGCTATGCACATGTGTCATGTGACACTGGCCAATCACAGTCCTGAATAGATTGTGATTGGCCAATCACGGTGCAGGATAATTGTACAAATTTCCAAACCTCACTTATAGGGGCGGTTTCACAGCGCAGGATATTTGTACATTTTTCCAAACCTCACTTATAGGGGCGGTTTCACCGCCCAAAAATAACTTTGCATCGGTTATAATAGACGAATTTCCCTTAGCCACGCGCTCCCATTATGCCAACGGAGGGGGTCAAAAAAATGACGACAGGGGAATCGCTGGAAAAAAACAACGCCACTTTCTACGTCGGTAGGTGAGTAACGACACATCAAAGATAACACTTAAAATGTCCGGATTTCTCCTTTAAAGGCAAACATTTTTTAACACAAATATTTTCAGGTGGGGGTCCGCGACCACATACATATCAATGTGGGGGTCCTTGATGGGGGTCCATGACCACATACATTTGGGGGTCCTTGATTGGCACAAAGAAGTTTGGGAACCACTGATCTAAATAACGTTTTAACCTTTGCATATAAGCCTGTATAGTCTGGTGGTCACACACACAGAGCATGTGATTCATGCACAGTCAAACAATCAGCATTCAAGTGGAAAATTTGACCCAAATGGACCATCATATGTTCTGGGGCTGTGTGTGTGTGTGTGTGTGTGTGTGTGTGTGTGTGTGTGTGTGTGTGTGTGTGTGTGTGTGTGTGTGTGTGTGTGTGTGTGTGTGTGTGTGTGTGTGTGTGTGTGTGTGTGTGTGGTGAAGAAGTGATAGTGGCTCAAAGCTACTGGTGTTCCCAGTACTGGTATCTCTCTCTCTCTCTCTCTCTCTCTCTCTGGGTGTGTATGAGTCATCATAGCTGATGTGTGTCAGAGTGGAGTTAGCAACTTCAGAGCCTAAAGGCCAAACATATTTTATATTCATAACGTTCAAAAACACAACAAATCATCATATAATGTAAAATCTCATAATGGTGACAGCCCTACGGCCAGCTGATATCTAATCTATATGTTACCATATCCACCATCTAGGCTGATATCTATTCTATATGTTACCATATCCACCATCTCAGCTGATATCTAATCTATATGTTACCATATCCACCATCTCAGCTGATATCTAATCTATATGTTACCATATCCAACATCTCAGCTGATATCTAATCTATATGTTACCATATCCAACATCTCAGCTGATATCTAATCTATATGTTACCATATCCAACATCTCAGCTGATATCTAATCTATATGTTACCATATCCATCATCTCAGCTGATATCTAATCTATATGTTACCATATCCAACATCTCAGCTGATATCTATTATATATGTTACCATATCCACCATCTCAGCTAATATCTATTATATATGTTACCATATCCACCATCTCAGCTGATATCTATTCTATATGTTACCATATCCAACATCTCAGCTGATATCTAATCTATATGTTACCATATCCAACATCTCAGCTGATATCTAATCTATATGTTACCATATCCATCATCTCAGCTGATATCTATTCTATATGTTACCATATCCAACATCTCAGCTGATATCTATTATATATGTTACCATATCCACCATCTCAGCTGATATCTATTCTATATGTTACCATATCCAACATCTCAGCTGATATCTATTCTATATGTTACCATATCCACATCTCAGCTGATATCTATTCTATATGTTACCATATCCATCATCTCAGCTGATATCTATTCTATATGTTACCATATCCACCATCTCAGCTGATATCTATTCTATATGTTACCATATCCACCATCTCATCTGATATCTATTCTATATGTTACCATATCCATCATCTCATCTGATATCTATTCTATATGTTACCATATCCATCATCTCAGCTGATATCTATCCTATATGTTACCATATCCAACATCTCAGCTGATATCTATTCTATATGTTACCATATCCATCATCTCAGCTGATATCTATTATATATGTTACCATATCCACCATCTCAGCTGATATCTATTCTATATGTTACCATATCCACATCTCAGCTGATATCTATTATATATGTTACCATATCCACCATCTCAGCTGATATCTATTATATATGTTACCATATCCACCATCTCAGCTGATATCTAATCTATATGTTACCATATCCACCATCTCAGCTGATATCTAATCTATATGTTACCATATCCAACATCTCAGCTGATATCTAATCTATATGTTACCATATCCAACATCTCAGCTGATATCTATTATATATGTTACCATATCCACCATCTCAGCTGATATCTATTCAATATGTTACCATATCCAACATCTCAGCTGATATCTATTCTATATGTTACCATATCCAACATCTAGGCTGATATCTATTCTATATGTTACCATATCCAACATCTCAGCTGATATCTAATCTATATGTTACCATATCCATCATCTCAGCTGATATCTAATCTATATGTTACCATATCCAACATCTCAGCTGATATCTAATCTATATGTTACCATATCCAACATCTCAGCTGATATCTATTATATATGTTACCATATCCACCATCTCAGCTGATATCTATTCTATATGTTACCATATCCATCATCTCAGCTGATATCTATCCTATATGTTACCATATCCAACATCTCAGCTGATATCTATTCTATATGTTACCATATCCATCATCTCAGCTGATATCTATTATATATGTTACCATATCCACCATCTCAGCTGATATCTATTCTATATGTTACCATATCCACATCTCAGCTGATATCTATTATATATGTTACCATATCCACCATCTCAGCTGATATCTATTATATATGTTACCATATCCACCATCTCAGCTGATATCTAATCTATATGTTACCATATCCACCATCTCAGCTGATATCTAATCTATATGTTACCATATCCAACATCTCAGCTGATATCTAATCTATATGTTACCATATCCAACATCTCAGCTGATATCTATTATATATGTTACCATATCCACCATCTCAGCTGATATCTATTCAATATGTTACCATATCCAACATCTCAGCTGATATCTATTCTATATGTTACCATATCCAACATCTAGGCTGATATCTATTCTATATGTTACCATATCCAACATCTCAGCTGATATCTAATCTATATGTTACCATATCCATCATCTCAGCTGATATCTAATCTATATGTTACCATATCCAACATCTCAGCTGATATCTAATCTATATGTTACCATATCCAACATCTCAGCTGATATCTATTATATATGTTACCATATCCACCATCTCAGCTGATATCTATTCTATATGTTACCATATCCACCATCTCAGCTGATATCTATTCTATATGTTACCATATCCACCATCTCAGCTGATATCTATTCTATATGTTACCATATCCACCATCTCAGCTGATATCTATTCTATATGTTACCATATCCAACATCTCAGCTGATATCTATTCTATATGTTACTATATCCAACATCTCAGCTGATATCTATTCTATATGTTACCATATCCAACATCTCAGCTGATATCTATTCTATATGTTACCATATCCAACATCTCAGCTGATATCTATTCTATATGTTACCATATCCAACATCTCAGCTGATATCTATTCTATATGTTACCATATCCAACATCTCAGCTGATATCTATTCTATATGTTACTATATCCAACATCTCAGCTGATATCTATTCTCATATCATGACTCATATACATCCCATATCGTCTCTGTCAGGTAGAAACCTCAGATCTCCAAGCATGTATAGGCTACTGTATTTATATAGTATATTATATAGTATATATTATTATAGTATATTATATTATATAGTATATATTATTATAGTATATTATATTATATAGTAGTGTACATACTGTACATGTGAGCAGTTAAACACACATCTGTCACTACAGCGTCACTGATGAAGCAGGCCGTCCATTTACTAATAAACACAACAAGGTCAAATATGGAGATAAGAGGTTTCTGCCCGACAACATCTCTCTCTCTCTCTCTCTCTCTCTCTTTAATGTGACCTGAGAGCTGCTCTCTAACACACTGTCACCTGGCTTTGTAGTCTGTCTGTCTGTCTGTCTGTCTGTCTGTCTGTCTCTCTCTCTCCTTCTCTTCACGTGTCAGCAGCTATATCCGTTTTCAACTGTGAATCATAGATGGAGACGTCTTTGAACGCACACTTGCTCGCTCGCACGTGCGCCCACGCCCCCCCCCCCCCCCCCCCGCCCCGCCCCCGCCCCGCCCCCCCCACACACACACACATAGCATAGCAGCTGAGAAAAGCAACATAAGGCGTGTGAAGAGTCCAGAAGCGTCGGGGGGGTAAACACCCGTCTGGGAAGCGCTCAGTGTTTACACACACACACACACACACACACACACACACACACACACACACACACACACACACACAGTGTTTCCTCACACTGAGGTGTATTATGTGTTGGCGGGCTAGCCAGGAGCCAGCCAGGATGATAAGACAGCTGCCAACACATTGATTTCCCTAAACCCACACAATGGCACCAGAACAGAAGCTCCTACAGCTGACTAACGTGTTACGTGTAGCTTCACAACACACACACACACACACACACACACACACACACACACACACACACACACACACACACACACACACACACACACACACACACAGTAACTTGAATGAAGTACAGAACATAAACCCTTTCAGACATTCTGAGCATGTCATTTGTAGGCAGAACAATCCTTTTAAAGCCTTTCAGAGATCTATATGAGATCCCAACCGCTGTTCTGACCATGTGTGTCGATGTGACCAAGTGTGTCGATGTGACCAAGTGTGTCGATGTGACATACTCATAAAGCATATGAAACACCCCTCTCCTCAAACAGCACTTGGTACCTTCCCAATCAAGGGGATTTGCCACCAGCTGTCTAGAAGAGACAACAAGCAAACAATCAGTGAATATTTACACTTTCAATACACAAGTGTAAAACTAATACAGTCCTTACATGTTATATATATATATTACATGTTATATAACCCTAACATGTTATAGCAAGCAGTCAGATGTATGTGTTCATAATGTGTTCATAGGGCACGGGCACAACAACAATATGCAGCCACTGTCCTCAGGTCAGATCTTATCTCTCAGGATCAATGTGCTGGAGACAGCTCTCTCTCTCTCTCTCTCATGTCAACACAAGCAGAGTGAGGACACACACACACACACACACACACACACACACACACACACACACACACACACACACACACACACACACACACACACACACACACACACACACACACAGAGCAGATATTGATTGGTTGAAGGAGAGCAGACCTCTATAGTGCTGTGTCATCACATTCTCTCTACAGGAATCTCCCAGACAATATAAATAGAGGATGACTTTACACAAAGATCACACGCACGCACGCACGCACGCACACACGCACACACGCACGCTTATAAATAATCGATCATTTCAGGAGCAAGAGCTTCAAAATCTCTTCTAAATGTAGTCAACAAGGCCTGCAGTAAGTTATGCACTGTAAAAATGTGCATGACATTATTTCAATAAACTAAAAACATGGGAAATGTTAGAGGGAGTAATAGCCATGGATACACGACGGTCGACTGTCACGACCGTCATGGATGAACTTCAACCTGGTGTTTGCACTTTCTCTATTTACGGCCTGTACATCTACAGAAACGTTCATATTTCAAACATAAAGCGCTTACCCCATGGCCACGGGTGTTACATTTATGTACGGGCTCTCAGAAGTACCTGTATCATCTGTATTGTTCAATAATCGGTGGCCATTCTCTCCGTATTTTCTCCATATGCTTTCAACTAAGCGACCCTATCGGTTGGGAGGTGTATTGCACTCTGATACATTATAACTCTATGAGAAAATGGCCACGATCGGATTAAAATGCTTTTCATTGAACAATACGGAATATACAGGTACTTCTGAGAGGCCCGTGCATAATTGTAACATCCGTGGCCATGGGGTAAGTACTTTATATTTGATAACTTTATAATTTGAACGTTTATATCAGGGGTACTCAACAGGAAAAAAAAATTCTTGGAGGGGGTGTGAAAAAATATTTGAATTGTTGTTCTGTTGTTTTCATGTTTATTTTCATGTATGTTTTCATACTCTGCACCAGACGCGGAAATCCCGGGGGGTACGGGGGAGATTTGTCTCCCCCTAGCTTCAGATTGGACCCCCCAAGTCATTTAGAATAATACAAATAAATGTTAAAATAATTAAAAATACTTATGTAATAGAACCTGAACCCACTTATGCATCGTAAGTTATTAATAATGAAGAATTAACATAACACAGTGTCAAATTAGCTAGATTAGAGGAAAAGAAATGTAAAACTGCACGCGCGGGGACCACCTCTAGCCTCAACCCAGATTTGCGCCACTGCTCTGCACCCCAGTTTTATTAAGTTGGTTGGTTGGGAGGGGATCCAATTTGATAAGCTTGGCTCGATTGACCGACTTAAATAAACGGAACTTTGCCCTATTCAAAAAATGACTTGTGGACCCTCAAGATTTGTAGTTGAGTACCCCTGGTTTAAATAGATGTACGGACTGTAAATGGAGAATCTATATGAGATCCCAACCGCTGTTCTGACCATGTGTGTCGATGTGACCAAGTGTGTCGATGTGACCAAGTGTGTCGATGTGACATACTCATAAAGCATATGAAACACCCCTCTCCTCAAACAGCACTTGGTACCTTCCCAATCAAGGGGATTTGCCACCAGCTGTCTAGAAGAGACAACAAGCAAACAATCAGTGAATATTTACACTTTCAATACACAAGTGTAAAACTAATACAGTCCTTACATGTTATATATATATATTACATGTTATATAACCCTAACATGTTATAGCAAGCAGTCAGATGTATGTGTTCATAATGTGTTCATAGGGCACGGGCACAACAACAATATGCAGCCACTGTCCTCAGGTCAGATCTTATCTCTCAGGATCAATGTGCTGGAGACAGCTCTCTCTCTCTCTCTCTCATGTCAACACAAGCAGAGTGAGGACACACACACACACACACACACACACACACACACACACACACACACACACACACACACACACACACACACACACACACACACACAGAGCAGATATTGATTGGTTGAAGGAGAGCAGACCTCTATAGTGCTGTGTCATCACATTCTCTCTACAGGAATCTCCCAGACAATATAAATAGAGGATGACTTTACACAAAGATCACACGCACGCACGCACGCACGCACACACGCACACACGCACGCTTATAAATAATCGATCATTTCAGGAGCAAGAGCTTCAAAATCTCTTCTAAATGTAGTCAACAAGGCCTGCAGTAAGTTATGCACTGTAAAAATGTGCATGACATTATTTCAATAAACTAAAAACATGGGAAATGTTAGAGGGAGTAATAGCCATGGATACACGACGGTCGACTGTCACGACCGTCATGGATGAACTTCAACCTGGTGTTTGCACTTTCTCTATTTACGGCCTGTACATCTACAGAAACGTTCATATTTCAAACATAAAGCGCTTACCCCATGGCCACGGGTGTTACATTTATGTACGGGCTCTCAGAAGTACCTGTATCATCTGTATTGTTCAATAATCGGTGGCCATTCTCTCCGTATTTTCTCCATATGCTTTCAACTAAGCGACCCTATCGGTTGGGAGGTGTATTGCACTCTGATACATTATAACTCTATGAGAAAATGGCCACGATCGGATTAAAATGCTTTTCATTGAACAATACGGAATATACAGGTACTTCTGAGAGGCCCGTGCATAATTGTAACATCCGTGGCCATGGGGTAAGTACTTTATATTTGATAACTTTATAATTTGAACGTTTATATCAGGGGTACTCAACAGGAAAAAAAAATTCTTGGAGGGGGTGTGAAAAAATATTTGAATTGTTGTTCTGTTGTTTTCATGTTTATTTTCATGTATGTTTTCATACTCTGCACCAGACGCGGAAATCCCGGGGGGTACGGGGGAGATTTGTCTCCCCCTAGCTTCAGATTGGACCCCCCAAGTCATTTAGAATAATACAAATAAATGTTAAAATAATTAAAAATACTTATGTAATAGAACCTGAACCCACTTATGCATCGTAAGTTATTAATAATGAAGAATTAACATAACACAGTGTCAAATTAGCTAGATTAGAGGAAAAGAAATGTAAAACTGCACGCGCGGGGACCACCTCTAGCCTCAACCCAGATTTGCGCCACTGCTCTGCACCCCAGTTTTATTAAGTTGGTTGGTTGGGAGGGGATCCAATTTGATAAGCTTGGCTCGATTGACCGACTTAAATAAACGGAACTTTGCCCTATTCAAAAAATGACTTGTGGACCCTCAAGATTTGTAGTTGAGTACCCCTGGTTTAAATAGATGTACGGACTGTAAATGGAGAAAGTGCAAACACCAGGTTGAAGTTAATCCATGACTGTAACAGGAGTTTTCATGTACCGCAGGGTAAGACTAGAGTAGCAGTTAATAAATAGACGAACAAATGAAGTAATATACTTTAACGTGCGGAATCGGAAACAGGCAGCGCTGTGATTCTGAATTTTGTTACGATTATGGTGATTAGTATTATTGACACCACCTGGGCGAGTGAGTCGTGTAACTTTCCTGAGGTTAATCTGTGTATGTGTTGAAGAACACAGCCATGCAGCTTTGCAGCTTTGCGCATATTTCAGATTGGGAAAAGAACCCTCCAATGGTTTTGGGTACGTGGAATATGTTGCTGGTTCATAGTCCCCATTGCGTTATCGTGGTATTCTTATTCTTGCTATTATGTTGCAAATGATTGTGTGTGTGTGTGTGTGTGTGGGCGAAACATTGACAGCTATGACAGGTGACGAAAGCTTGCCAGACCATATGCCAGCTTAGCAACGGTTGCTAAACTGGCATTGGACAATCGCTTTTGGGGTGGGGCTTAACAAAGGGTCCATTATAACACACAAGAGTTTATCACACTCAGGGCTCCTTGAGGGGGTTCCATGGACCCTTACAGGTCTGTAACTCTGAGAGTGTACACATGGAACCAAATGGACCCTTACAGGTCTGTAACTCTGAGAGTGAACACATGGAACCAAATGGACCCTTACAGGTCTGTAACTCTGAGAGTGTACACATGGAACCAAATGGACCCTTACAGGTCTAACTCTGAGAGTGTACACATGGAACCAAATGGACCCTTACAGGTCTAACTCTGAGAGTGTACACATGGAACCAAATGGACCCTTACAGGTCTGTAACTCTGAGAGTGTACAAATGGAACCAAATGGACCGTTACAGGTCTGTAACTCTGAGAGTGTACACATGGAACCAAATGGACCCTTACAGGTCTGTAACTCTGAGAGTGTACACATGGAACCAAATGGACCCTTACAGGTCTAACTCTGAGAGTGTACACATGGAACCAAATGGACCCTTACAGGTCTGTAAGTCTGAGAGTGAACACATGGAACCAAATGGATCGTTACAGGTCTGTAAGTCTGAGAGTGAACACATGGAACCAAATGGACCCTTACAGGTCTGTAACTCTGAGAGTGTACACATGGAACCAAATGGACCCTTACAGGTCTGTAACTCTGAGAGTGTACACATGTAAACTCTCAGAGTTTTGGGGGTCCTTGAAATGAAAAAGGTTTGAGAACCACTGATCTAGGAATAAATACAAAAATCCATTAATAATAGTTAAAGTGCAGGTAAAAGTTAGTAAAATAATGATGTTTAGTGCAGTGAGAATATAAAACAGTAGTTTAACATGACTGTAAATGATATATTATCATGCAAGGGTTGACACTAACGGTTGCCCGACTGCCCGTGGCAAGTAACTAAAACGTTGGGGTAAGTGACTAAAACGTTGGGGTAAGTGACTAAAACGTTGGGGTAAGTGACTAAAACGTTGGGGTAAGTAACTAAAACGTTGGGGTAAGTGACTAAAACGTTGGGGTAAGTAACTAAAACGTTGGGGTATGTAGCTAAAATGTTGGGGTAAGTGACTAAAACGTTGGGGTAAGTGACTAAAACGTTGGGGTAAGTAACTAAAACGTTGGGGTAAGTGACTAAAACGTTGGGGTAAGTAACTAAAACGTTGGGGTATGTAGCTAAAATGTTGGGGTAAGTAACTAAAACGTTGGGGTAAGTAACTAAAACGTTGGGGTAAGTGACGTTGGGGTAAGTAACTAAAACGTTGGGGTAAGTAACTAAAACGTTGGGGTAAGTGACGTTGGGGTAAGTAACTAAAACGTTGGGGTAAGTAACTAAAACGTTGGGGTAAGTGGAGTTTGCTTTCAGGTTGCCCGACGGGCAAGTGTTAAGATATGCTCTGTCTTTCTATGTATATTACTTACTATTACTACTCTCCCTTTAAGAGTTCATTGGGAAGTCAATTGATGATTGATTAGATGATTTGGGCCACCCATGTGGGGGCGTGTATGTGTGTACTCAATAAAAAACCCAGTAAGAGGGGCAGTCGACAGCTGACTGTGTTGAATGAACATCATGTTTCCAGACCACTCTTTTAACCCACTCCGTCGTAAGCTTTACTATGTGTATGTTTAGCCACTGTGTTTTACTTTGTTCAATAGGTTATGGGCCCAGATAGAGGGTAAAACCTGAAGTTAATTCACTGAAACTAAACACTTAAGACTAGGCTCGTGTAGGCATAGCACGCCGGGTCGTAGTAATCAGACATGGCAACAAGGAGACCAGCAGAGCCGAGCAGAAGCCACTGGTTGAGACTGCTGTTTGACGGAGATGAAGGAGGTTATGAAATGTGGGAAACAAAATTCCTGGGGCACCTTCGCCTGCGGGAATTAAAGAAGACAATTCTGTCAGAGCCCCCTGACGAGGAAGAGGACAACGTAGAAGAGCTGAGACAAGACACTTTGAAAAATGAGGAGGCGTACGCGGAACTAATACAGTTCCTGGACGACAAAAGTTTGTCACTGGTAATGCGCGATGCCCCGGATGACGGCCGCAAAGCACTGCAGATTCTAAGAGGCTATTATCAAGGTAAAGGAAAGCCACGGATAATAAGCCTGTATAATGAACTGACATCGCTGCAGAAAACGAGCAGTGAAAGTGTGACCGAATATGTGATTCGCGCTGAAACAGCGATCACAGCGTTGCGGAACGCAGGCGAGACACTGAGCGATGGTTTGCTCGTAGCTATGGTTTTAAAGGGGCTACCTGAATCGTTCAAGCCTTTTGTGATACACATCACGCAAACAGACGATACCGTGGCTTTCCCGGAGTTCAAGACGAAGCTACGGAGCTACGAGAACACTGAGAAAATGCGTGTGCCAGACACGGACGACAACGTGATGGAGGCGCGAGGACGACAAGCAGCGAAACCCGGCAGAGGAGCGGCGCGTCCAGGCGAAAGTGAGCAGCAGGTGACGGCGGCGAACAAGGTCTGTTTCAGATGCGGAACCAGCGGGCATTTCGCTCGTGTTTGTCAACGCAAGGTGTGGTGTAGTCACTGCCGGAGCACTACACACAGAGACGAGACATGTAGGAGCAAGAACCGGCGAGGTCGCGATGACGCCCGCAGAGCTGCTGAAGAGACAGCGGAGGACGACGACTACACGTTCAAGCTGAACGACATGACGGCGGACCAGCCTAGCCGAGGTGTGAACGCAAGGGGCTTAATGGTCGACTGCGGAGCGACTTCGCATATCATCACCGACAAGGCGAAGTTCAAGTGTTTTGACAGCCGGTTTAAGGCTGAGTCCCACTGTGTTCAGCTGGCAGATGGCACACGGTGCAACGGCGTAGCAGAACGCCGGGGGGACGCGGTGGTCTATCTGACAGACAGCCGTGGACGACAACTGAAGACGACGTTGAAAAACGCTTTGTATGTCCCTTCCTACCCACAAGACATTTTCTCGGTGAAGGCGGCGACAGCAAGCGACGCGACGGTGATATTCAAGAAAGAAAAGGACGTTCTGGTCCACAAAAATGGTACGAAGTTTCCCATACACGTACACAATAGATTGTATTATCTGTACACAGTAGATGTGAAATGTGATGATCAAGTTAAAGGGTGTTATGATTTACACACGTGGCATCAGATTTTAGGGCATTGTAATTATGACGACATTCTAAAGTTGCCATCTGTAGTACAGGGTATGCAGATTAAAGGGGCGACAAACAAGCCTCCATATTGCGATGTGTGTATTCAAGGCAAATTTGTGCAAACGAGAAACAGAGCTCCCGATTTAAGAGCTACTGAGCCATTAGGGCTGGTGCACACAGATTTGGCCGGCCCCATCACCCCAGAATCCAGAGAGGGGTTTAAGTATACACTTTCATTTACTGACGATTTTTCCAGTACAGTGTTCGTGTATCATCTGAAAAATAAGAGTGACACTGTGCAAGCCACTGAGCGTTTTCTGGCCGATGTAGCGCCTTATGGCAAAATTAAGCGCCTTCGATCAGATAATGGTGGCGAATACACTGCTAAGAGCTTTAAGTCTTTGATGGTTAAAAGTGGTATTAAACACGAGACCTCAGCCCCATATTCGCCCCATCAAAATGGAACGGCTGAGAGAAATTGGCGCACACTTTTTGACATGTCGAGATGTATGTTAATTGAAAGTGGGCTGCCAAAAGGTTTATGGCCTTATGCTGTTCAGACAGCTGCTATGATTAGGAACCGGTGTTTTAATAATCGCACAAAGCAAACACCATTACAGGCGTTAACTGGGAGACAACCCAACCTGTCCAAAATGCAAAAATTTGGTTCAGAGTGTTTTGCTTACGTCCAAGACAAGAAGAAGCTCGACCCAAGGGGTGTAAAAGGTGTGTTTGTTGGGTATGACAAAACCAGTCCAGCTTATCTTGTTTATTTTCCAGACAGCAAAAAGGTGCAGAAAAGTAGACTAGTGAAGTTTATTACTCAGCCTTGTGTTGAGCAACAAACCCAGACTAATGTTTCACCTGATGATGATGAAGATGAGGGTCTGAGATACAGACAGAAAAATGTAATTCCAGTCATTGAAACTGAAGAGGTTCCAGTCCTAGAGACTGAGGAGATTAGCCAACCAAATGTACTTGAAGCTAAAATTGAGCGTAAAACTTACCCTTCCAGAGAGAGAATGAAGCCATTTCATCTACGTGACAATGTTTCTCAGTATGCTGAAATGGACCCGGTCCACAGCAACATAGATTACTGCTATAGAGTCACATGCAACATACCTGTAACCTTTAAAGGTGCCATAAGCTCAGACAGATCGAAAGATTGGGTAAATGCTATGGATGAAGAAATGCAGTCCCTTAAGGAAAACGACACATTTACTCTAACCACCTTGCCTGCGGGTAAGAAAGCTGTGGGGGGTAGATGGGTTTATGCAATGAAGAAAAACATTGATGGGTCTGAAAAATTCAAAGCCAGGTATGTGGCAAAAGGGTACAGTCAAAAGTTGGGAGTTGACTATGAGGAGACGTTTTCTCCTACTGCTAACATGACAAGTGTTAGAGTATTGATGCAGAAGGCAGCACAGGAAAACTTGCTTTTGCACCAAATGGATGTCAAAACTGCCTATCTAAATGCACCAATAGATTGTGAGATCTACATGGAACAACCGGAAGGTTATGAAGTGCAATCTAGCTCCAATGTAAAATTGGTCTGCAAGCTAGAACGCTCACTTTATGGGCTTAAACAGTCGGGCAGAAATTGGAACAAAGTTCTACATGATTTCCTGACTAAGAACCATTTTGTGCAAAATCAGGCCGACAATTGTGTTTACACAAGAGAGACAGAAAATGACAAGGTGTTAATGGTCATTTGGGTTGATGATATAATCATAGCTGCAAGTGATGATAATGCTCTAAAGTCTGTGAAAGCGATGCTTACTTCAAGGTTCCAGATGAAAGATTTGGGAAAACTCAGGCATTTCCTTGGTATAGATTTCAACCAAGTTGACAACTGTGTGAGAATGTCACAGGCACAGTATGTTGAGAAAATCCTGATAAGATTTGATATGCAGGATTGTAAACCAAGGTCTACACCTTGTGAACAAAAACTAGTCTACACTGACGGTGCCGACATGATGGACGACGTCAGAAAGTACAGAGAGGTAGTCGGTAGCCTCATTTATTTGTCTATTTGTACAAGACCTGATTTAAGTTTTGTGGTAAGCAAGCTATCACAGTACTTTTCGGAGCCAACTGTAGAGCAGTGGGCAACAGTTAAACATGTTCTCAGATATCTTAAAGGTACAGTTGACAAGGAGTTATGTTACACTAAATGTGATGATTTAGGTCTGCAAGCGTACAGTGACGCAGACTGGGCAGTTGAAAATGACAGAAGAAGTACCACTGGTTACTGTGTAAGCCTGTCCAAAAATGGCACACTAGTTTCCTGGAAAACTAAGAAACAACCAACTGTAGCTCTGTCCACGTGTGAAGCAGAATATATGGCCCTTGTAGCCACAATACAAGAATGTTTGTATCTTAGACAGTTTTTAGATTGTCTTGATGAGCAAGTGTATCCACTGCCAAAGGTTTTCGAAGATAACCAAGGTACAATTGCACTAGCAAAGAATCCTGTCAGTAGACAGCGATCCAAACACATTGACATAAAGTATCATTTTATCAGATCCACAGTGAACAATGGGCACATTGTGTTAGAATTTTGTCCTACTGAGGAAATGGTGGCAGATATGATGACAAAGCCTGCAACAAGGTTTAAGTTGGACAAGTTCGATGCATTCATTTTTGGTGGATGAGTTGGAAAAAAAAAAAAAAAAAAAAAAAAAAAAATTGTACTTATGCTTATATGCAGTTAAAGAAAGAGCAAGAGAGGGTGTTAAGATATGCTCTGTCTTTCTATGTATATTACTTACTATTACTACTCTCCCTTTAAGAGTTCATTGGGAAGTCAATTGATGATTGATTAGATGATTTGGGCCACCCATGTGGGGGCGTGTATGTGTGTACTCAATAAAAAACCCAGTAAGAGGGGCAGTCGACAGCTGACTGTGTTGAATGAACATCATGTTTCCAGACCACTCTTTTAACCCACTCCGTCGTAAGCTTTACTATGTGTATGTTTAGCCACTGTGTTTTACTTTGTTCAATAGCAAGTGCATTCATTCATTAAATATTATAGGCTATTTATGAAGACAATGACACCTTTTTACAACTAGCAGTTGCACTCATTCTGGTTTTTCAAAGTGACTGTCTCCACCTGGCAGTTATCAATTGGATTTAACATTGTTTTCTAAGCACACATTATTCCTATCATTTTATAATGGAACATTTTCTTTTCGGGCAAGTGGGCATGACCTTTGGGCAAGTAGAACATGACCTGTACTTGTCCCACGGGCAAGTGCCTCTGAGACCTTAGTGTCAACCCCTGATACCATGTGATAAATGACATGGTATCAGAACGGAACAGACTGACATAGACTACTGACCCATACAGAGACATACTGGTCCATACAGAGACATACTGACCCATACAGAGACATACAGAGACATACTGACCCATACAGAGACATACTGACCCATACAGAGACATACTGGCCCATACAGAGACATACTGGTCCATACAGAGACATACTGACCCATACAGAGACATACTGGCCCATACAGAGACATACAGAGACATACTGACCCATACAGAGACATACTGACCCATACAGAGACATACTGGCCCATACAGAGACATACAGAGACATACTGACCCATACAGAGACATACTGACCCATACAGAGACATACTGGCCCATACAGAGACATACTGGTCCATACAGAGACATACTGACCCATAGAGAGACATACTGGTCCATACAGAGACATACTGACCCATACAGAGACATACTGACCCATACAGAGACATACTGACCCATACAGAGACATACTGACCCATACAGAGACATACTGGCCCATACAGAGACATACTGACCCATACAGAGACATACTGACCCATACAGAGACATACTGGTCCATACAGAGACATACTGGTCCATACAGAGACATACTGGTCCATACAGAGACATACTGGCCCATACAGAGACATACTGGCCCATACAGAGACATACTGACCCATACAGAGACATACTGACCCATACAGAGACATACTGACCCATACAGAGACATACTGGTCCATACAGAGACATACTGACCCATACAGAGACATACTGGCCCATACAGAGACATACTGGTCCATACAGAGACATACTGGTCCATACAGAGACATACTGGTCCATACAGAGACATACTGACCCATACAGAGACATACTGGCCCATACAGAGACATACTGACCAATACAGAGACATACTGGCCCATACAGAGACATACTGGCCCATACAGAGACATACTGACCCATACAGAGACATACTGACCCATACAGAGACATACTGACCAATACAGAGACATACTGACCCATACAGAGACATACTGACCCATACAGAGACATACTGACCCATACAGAGACATACTGACCCATACAGAGACATACTGGCCCATACAGAGACATACTGGCCCATACAGAGACATACTGACCCATACAGAGACATACTGACCCATACAGAGACATACTGGTCCATACAGAGACATACTGACCCATACAGAGACATACTGACCCATACAGAGACATACTGACCCATACAGAGACATACTGACCCATACAGAGACATACTGACCCATACAGAGACATACTGGCCCATACAGAGACATACTGACCCATACAGAGACATACTGACCCATACAGAGACATACTGACCCATACAGAGACATACTGACCCATACAGAGACATACTGACCCATACAGAGACATACTGGCCCATACAGAGACATACTGACCCATACAGAGACATACTGGCCCATACAGAGACATACTGACCCATACAGAGACATACTGACCCATACAGAGACATACTGACCCATACAGAGACATACTGACCCATACAGAGACATACTGACCCATACAGAGACATACTGGCCCATACAGAGACATACTGACCCATACAGAGACATACTGGCCCATACAGAGACATACTGGCCCATACAGAGACATACTGACCCATACAGAGACATACTGACCCATACAGAGACATACTGACCCATACAGAGACATACTGGTCCATACAGAGACATACTGACCCATACAGAGACATACTGGCCCATACAGAGACATACTGGTCCATACAGAGACATACTGGTCCATACAGAGACATACTGGTCCATACAGAGACATACTGGCCCATACAGAGACATACTGACCCATACAGAGACATACTGACCCATACAGAGACATACTGACCCATACAGAGACATACTGGTCCATACAGAGACATACTGACCCATACAGAGACATGACCCATACAGAGACATACTGACCCATACAGAGACATACTGGCCCATACAGAGACATACTGGCCATACAGAGACATACTGACCCATACAGAGACATACTGACCCATACAGAGACATACTGACCCATACAGAGACATACTGGTCCATACAGAGACATACTGGTCCATACAGAGACATACTGGTCCATACAGAGACATACTGGTCCATACAGAGACATACTGGTCCATACAGAGACATACTGGCCCATACAGAGACATACTGGTCCATACAGAGACATACTGACCCATACAGAGACATACTGGCCCATACAGAGACATACTGGTCCATACAGAGACATACTGGTCCATACAGAGACATACTGGTCCATACAGAGACATACTGACCCATACAGAGACATACTGGCCCATACAGAGACATACTGACCAATACAGAGACATACTGGCCCATACAGAGACATACTGGCCCATACAGAGACATACTGACCCATACAGAGACATACTGACCCATACAGAGACATACTGACCCATACAGAGACATACTGACCCATACAGAGACATACTGACCCATACAGAGACATACTGACCCATACAGAGACATACTGACCCATACAGAGACATACTGGCCCATACAGAGACATACTGGCCCATACAGAGACATACTGACCCATACAGAGACATACTGACCCATACAGAGACATACTGACCCATACAGAGACATACTGACCCATACAGAGACATACTGACCCATACAGAGACATACTGACCCATACAGAGACATACTGACCCATACAGAGACATACTGACCCATACAGAGACATACTGGCCCATACAGAGACATACTGACCCATACAGAGACATACTGACCCATACAGAGACATACTGACCCATACAGAGACATACTGACCCATACAGAGACATACTGACCCATACAGAGACATACTGACCCATACAGAGACATACTGGTCCATACAGAGACATACTGGCCCATACAGAGACATACTGGTCCATACAGAGACATACTGGCCCATACAGAGACATACTGACCCATACAGAGACATACTGGCCCATACAGAGACATACTGGCCATACAGAGACATACTGACCCATACAGAGACATACTGGCCCATACAGAGACATACTGACCCATACAGAGACATACTGACCCATACAGAGACATACTGACCCATACAGAGACATACTGGTCCATACAGAGACATACTGGTCCATACAGAGACATACTGGTCCATACAGAGACATACTGGTCCATACAGAGACATACTGGTCCATACAGAGACATACTGGTCCATACAGAGACATACTGGCCCATACAGAGACATACTGGTCCATACAGAGACATACTGACCCATACAGAGACATACTGGCCCATACAGAGACATACTGGTCCATACAGAGACATACTGGTCCATACAGAGACATACTGGTCCATACAGAGACATACTGACCCATACAGAGACATACTGGCCCATACAGAGACATACTGACCAATACAGAGACATACTGGCCCATACAGAGACATACTGGCCCATACAGAGACATACTGACCCATACAGAGACATACTGACCCATACAGAGACATACTGACCAATACAGAGACATACTGACCCATACAGAGACATACTGACCCATACAGAGACATACTGACCCATACAGAGACATACTGACCCATACAGAGACATACTGGCCCATACAGAGACATACTGGCCCATACAGAGACATACTGACCCATACAGAGACATACTGACCCATACAGAGACATACTGACCCATACAGAGACATACTGGTCCATACAGAGACATACTGACCCATACAGAGACATACTGACCCATACAGAGACATACTGACCCATACAGAGACATACTGACCCATACAGAGACATACTGACCCATACAGAGACATACTGACCCATACAGAGACATACTGACCCATACAGAGACATACTGACCCATACAGAGACATACTGACCCATACAGAGACATACTGGCCCATACAGAGACATACTGGTCCATACAGAGACATACTGGCCCATACAGAGACATACTGGCCCATACAGAGACATACTGACCCATACAGAGACATACTGACCCATACAGAGACATACTGACCCATACAGAGACATACTGACCCATACAGAGACATACTGGCCCATACAGAGACATACTGGCCCATACAGAGACATACTGGCCCATACAGAGACATACTGACCCATACAGAGACATACTGGCCCATACAGAGACATACTGGCCCATACAGAGACATACTGACCCATACAGAGACATACTGACCCATACAGAGACATACTGGTCCATACAGAGACATACTGACCCATACAGAGACATACTGACCCATACAGAGACATACTGACCCATACAGAGACATACTGGTCCATACAGAGACATACTGGTCCATACAGAGACATACTGGCCCATACAGAGACATACTGACCCATACAGAGACATACTGACCCATACAGAGACATACTGACCCATACAGAGACATACTGACCCATACAGAGACATACTGACCCATACAGAGACATACTGGCCCATACAGAGACATACTGGCCCATACAGAGACATACTGGCCCATACAGAGACATACTGGCCCATACAGAGACATACTGACCCATACAGAGACATACTGGCCCATACAGAGACATACTGGCCCATACAGAGACATACTGACCCATACAGAGACATACTGACCCATACAGAGACATACTGACCCATACAGAGACATACTGGTCCATACAGAGACATACTGACCCATACAGAGACATACTGGCCCATACAGAGACATACTGGTCCATACAGAGACATACTGGTCCATACAGAGACATACTGGTCCATACAGAGACATACTGGTCCATACAGAGACATACTGGCCCATACAGAGACATACTGACCCATACAGAGACATACTGACCCATACAGAGACATACTGACCCATACAGAGACATACTGGTCCATACAGAGACATACTGACCCATACAGAGACATGACCCATACAGAGACATACTGACCCATACAGAGACATACTGGCCCATACAGAGACATACTGGCCATACAGAGACATACTGACCCATACAGAGACATACTGACCCATACAGAGACATACTGGCCATACAGAGACATACTGACCCATACAGAGACATACTGGCCCATACAGAGACATACTGACCCATACAGAGACATACTGACCCATACAGAGACATACTGGTCCATACAGAGACATACTGGTCCATACAGAGACATACTGGTCCATACAGAGACATACTGGTCCATACAGAGACATACTGGTCCATACAGAGACATACTGGTCCATACAGAGACATACTGGCCCATACAGAGACATACTGGTCCATACAGAGACATACTGACCCATACAGAGACATACTGACCCATACAGAGACATACTGGTCCATACAGAGACATACTGACCCATACAGAGACATACTGGCCCATACAGAGACATACTGACCCATACAGAGACATACTGACCCATACAGAGACATACTGGCCCATACAGAGACATACTGGCCCATACAGAGACATACTGGCCCATACAGAGACATACTGACCCATACAGAGACATACTGGCCCATACAGAGACATACTGACCCGTACAGAGACATACTGACCCATACAGAGACATACTGGTCCATACAGAGACATACTGGTCCATACAGAGACATGTCGGCAGCTTTTTACGATACTGGTGCCGGTATGGGAACAATCATAATGCCTACATGAAATGCCCAAAATATGAAATATGAAATATCACAGAGGAATGAAACCCAACTTTGTAGTTTGTTTTCCAGTTAACACATCAAGTGCCAGAGGTTTTTTAAAACAGGGTAAATCCAGTGCCGCCAAGGTTAAAAACTACAGCACATTTTAAAAGATGGCAGACTAGTGAGCAACACAGCTGCACCAAACACATGAATAATGACTGTTATTATAGAGCAACACAGCTGCACCAAACACATGAATAATGACTGTTATCATAGAGCAACACAGCTGCACCAAACACATGAATAATGACTGTTAGTATAGAGCAACACAGCTGCACCAAACACATGAATAATGACTGTTATTATAGAGCAACACAGCTGCACCAAACACATGAATAATGACTGTTATTATAGAGCAACACAGCTGCACCAAACACATGAATAATGACTGTTATTATAGAGCAACACAGCTGCACCAAACACATGAATAATGACTGTTATTATAGAGCAACACAGCTGCACCAAACACATGAATAATGACTGTTATTATAGAGCAACACAGCTGCACCAAACACATTAATAGTGACTGTTATTATAGAGCAACACAGCTGCACCAAACACATGAATAATGACTGTTATTATAGAGCAACACAGCTGCACCAAACACATTCATAGTGACTGTTATTATAGAGCAACACAGCTGCACCAAACACATGAATAATGACTGTTGTTTACATCACTGTGTACTATAAGGTCCTTATGCAGCTGTGTTCCTTACATCACTGTGTACTATAAGGTCCTTATGCAGCTGTGTTCCTTACATCACTGTGTACTATAAGGTCCTTATGCAGCTGTGTTGCTTACATCACTGTGTACTATAAGGTCCTTATGCAGCTGTGTTCCTTACATCACTGTGTACTATAAGGTCCTTATGCAGCTGTGTTCCTTACATCACTGTGTACTATAAGGTCAGCCTTATGCAGCTGTGTTCTTTACATCACTGTGTACTATAAGGTCCTTATGCAGCTGTGTTCCTTACATCACTGTGTACTATAAGGTCAGCCTTATGCAGCTGTGTGATGCAGTCTGCCATGTTTTTAACCTGCTGTAGGTTTTAACCTGAAGTGGAAAACAAACTACACAATCAGCCTAGGGTGTCGATACCCCTTTAATGTATTATTCTATTAAAAAAACAATGTTGCACCCCAGAACTCTTTAAAGATGGTTCATAGCCAAACAAGGCTTATTGGCCGGGTTTCCCAAAGCGATTTCAGGTCGTGCGTAGCCTAGAAGCTGCCTGAGAGCCTCCACGCATCTTCATTAGTAGCAGCTGGTTGTGCCTTACGTGCTATCTAAACTGGCTTGGGGAAACACCACCGTCGTAGGTTCTCATGTGCACAGCGTTACGTGTCTGCCTAACAGGCTTCGGGAAACAGTACGCACGTAAGACCTCCTGGACAAAGTAATTTAGAAGCCTACGTAGTCTACGTAGTGCTGTCCTACGCTACGCAGCAGTTTGAACACCCTTTGTAGCGAATAAAGCGCAGATGTGACTTATCATGCTCTATGCATGAACGCAAAGTTTACAAATTGTACTCTCAAGGATGATCTGATCATCTGATACAAATATTAAGCACAAGTAAATTAAATATAGGCAACTTATAAACTACCCAAAGTAAAACTAGTCATGCAGAATGTCACATTTCACAACTTTAATATGTATAGCCTACAAATCTTTTGAAGATAGATAGATATATATATATATTAACATGGCGAGCGCAACAGCTGTCACTTTGTGAGAGGAACTGGGGACTTTCATCCATTTCATGTTTAGCTCAGCATCATTTATCTACCTTTAGTTAACTTGGCATATGCTTAATATTTTTATCAGATGATCAGATCAGAGATCATCCGTGAGAGTACAATTTGTAAACTTCGGGTTCATGCATAGAGGATGAAGCAGCGCAGCCGCTTGCCCTATCCAAAATAACAGATCTGCAAGCTGTCGACACGCCATGTCGCAGTGCGACAGAAGAAGAAGAAGAAGAAGAAGAAGAAGAAGAAGAAGAAGAAGAAGAAGAAGAAGAAGAAGAAGAAGAAGAAGAAGAAGAAGAAGAAGAAGAAGAAGAAGAAGAAGAAGAAGAAGAAGAAGAAGAAGAAGAAGAAGAAGAAGAAGAAGAAGAAGAAGAAGAAGAAAAAAAAGGGTTACAAAATCGTGGGATAAAAATTTAGTAAAAAGGGATAATAATAATAATAATAGTAATAAGTACAGTCAGTGATAGTATCCTCTGAAGGATGACTCCATTATGTCACCTCACTACAACATCAAAGAGAAATGATATAGGCACAGGTTACCTGTATGTGTATGTATGTGTGTGTGTGTGTGTGTGTGTGTGTGTGTGTGTGTGTGTGTGTGTGTGTGTGTGTGTGTGTGTGTGTGTGTGTGTGTGTGTGTGTTCTATGAGCCATTAAAAGGTTCCTAAAATAACCTGTTGGAACCTCTGAAGAACCATAGAGAGGCTGAGCAGGTTCTACGTACAACAGTGATGCTATAAACGTATATAAACTACAAGCTACAAGTTAACTATGTCGACTAAAACTAACAAAACTAAAAAAAACTAAGCTATGATGATTAAAACTAAGACTAAATATACTGACAACTAATACAAACTAGACTAAAGGACTAGACCAGTGGAGAAGAGATCCAGTAGAACTAAAACTAGTGGAGAAGAGATCCAGTAGAACTAAAACTAGAGGAAAAGAGATCCAGTAGAACTAAAACTAGAGGAGAAGAGATCCAGTAGAACTAAGACTAGTGGAGAAGAGATCCAGTAGAACTAAGACTAGTGGAGAAGAGATCCAGTAGAACTAAGACTAGTGGAGAAGAGATCCAGTAGAACTAAGACTAGTGGAGAAGAGATCCAGTAGAACTAAGACTAGTGGAGAAGAGATCCAGTAGAACTAAGACTAGAGGAGAAGAGATCCAGTAGAACTAAGACTAGTGGAGAAGAGATCCAGTAGAACTAAGACTAGTGGAGAAGAGATCCAGTAGAACTAAGACTAGAGGAGAAGAGATCCAGTAGAACTAAGACTAGTGGAGAAGAGATCCAGTAGAACTAAAACTAGAGGAGAAGAGATCCAGTAGAACTAAGACTAGTGGAGAAGAGATCAAATAGAACTAAGACTAGTGGAGAAGAGATCCAGTAGAACTAAAACTAGAGGAGAAGAGATCCAGTAGAACTAAGACTAGTGGAGAAGAGATCCAGTAGAACTAAAACTAGAGGAGAAGAGATCCAGTAGAACTAAGACTAGTGGAGAAGAGATCCAGTAGAACTAAGACCAGTGGAGAAGAGATCCAGTAGAACTAAGACTAGTGGAGAAGAGATCCAGTAGAACTAAGACTAGTGGAGAAGAGATCCAGTAGAACTAAGACTAGTGGAGAAGAGATCCAGTAGAACTAAAACTAGA
>NC_137611.1:930246-950246 GCF_963280865.1 Gymnoscopelus braueri
GACGCTAACGTTGATATTATTGCATTATTGTGATTTAGACACACACTATCACTGCTAACTACTACCCTATCTCTCTACTGTGTGGCGACTTTATCGCTGCTTGGGCTGATTGTCTAGCTAAGGGACTAACTTTGCCGTTGGTTGTTGGCTTTGCAATTAACCTAGCTTTAGCTTAGCGGCTACCTTGGGCTGCTGGGCGATGGCTTCTCACTCCTTCCCCCCGGGTTCCTGTCTCGCTCTCATCCTCTCTCCTGTACTGTATGTCACATGTATAGTTACAACCCCGACGACCTTATTGTGTCGGATGTATGTAACAAATGTAGTAGTAGTAGATTTTATTTGGTCTGTAAGGCAGTTATATACATACACTCTTCTTTTCACTCTCTTTTTTTTTCCCCATCAATAATAATTACAATAATAGTAGTAATAAATAAATAAAAAATAATAATGATGGTAATACACAGACCAAAAGGTGTAGGCTGAAGCCTAAGCTTATTGGCCCTCATTTATCAACGCGGTGCAGCCCAAATAATGGGCGTAGGGCGAGATCACCGCACCTTTCGGCATTTATCAATATATCCTGACGTGGGCTTCATCCTACCATACGCTGAGATCTCACGTCTGGTCGAGACCAGTTGTTGACGTTGGCTGCGCCCGTTTATTCCATTCTAGACCTGCGGAGCAGCATTGTCTGACTGTCTGACAGGCATCTGGACACATAATCCACTCCTAAATGTATATCTACACACTAATAATTAATCCCTGTGAAAATATAACATTTTATAAAGTAATTTAAACAAACTGCTTTAACAGTCATTCAGTTGCATTGGCTATTTTAAAATAGCAGATCTGCAAGCTCAAAAACGGGTCGCATCGCCACGCGTTGTGAGCTTGTAGATCTGCTATTTTCAAAATATACGAGCGCTTTTGCGTCGGGACTCGGGAGTCCCGCGGTCGGGACTGCCGACGATCTTTTCATGGACAGTGAGGTGTACAAACTTACAGTAGCTTGTCCTATGTTATGGAGTTATGTCATAGAGAGTTTTGAAGTCTACAACCTGGCGGGGTTAAGGATATAAACCCGACGCTCCAATCTCTTATTAACGTGGCGGACCGAAACCACTGCCGCCCGTCCGAGTCTCACGGGGAATATCCTACATGACTGCTTGTGCACTGCTCGGTATGGGTTAAATAAATTAATATACAAACGTATTCCATTCATGGCGATGTGATTGGTATCATAATATGTCATTCATGTAGGCTACAAGCCTACGTGACAAAGATTGTACCGCTACGTACGGATTACAATACATGAAAAACACAGCTGGGCGGGCGTGTGTGTGTGTGTGTGTGAGAGAGAGAGAGAGAGAGAGGGGGGGGGGGCGTGTGCGTGTGCGTGTGTGGCGAGGCAGGCGGGGGAAACTCTTTCTCATTGGCTTTTGATGTCTTTGGTCGTATTCTGGTCCTTCTTCATGTCGTAAAATCGGGGCGTTTTGAGAATATTTAAGGGCGTGTTATTTAAATGACGCTAGGTTCCAGCCGTGACATTTATCAAGCCTGGGACCAAATGTAGGCTCGGATCAGCTGTGTAGGATTCGTTGATAAATGTGATTTCGACGTTGGTGTACGGCCGAATATATGGAAAAATATACGCCGGTTTATACGCTGCGTTGATAAATGAGGGCCAGTATGCCTACCCTTTGCACATGTTAATAAACATCATGCTAAAAGGAGATACTAGCATACTGGAGTAATACAAACACAAAACAACCAAAACAAAACAAAGATAAAAACATACAAGATGTTTTGACAGAAACGAGTACAAAAAAATAAATAATCAAAGTACAAACACTTGAATTTGCAAACAATAAGGAAGAGAAGAAAGCATTTTTTTTTTTTTTTTGTGTCACCCGATGTTGTCTTTTTTATAGGACACGTATATATATATATACACATACATATTTATATACACATACATATATATACATACATATTACGCTTATACTACACCTACATCCTCATTTTGTATATACAAATTAGAATATACTTCACTCTAGGGTTCTATATTTATTTATTACTTTTGATTTGTACATATTTTTAAATTTATATATAGAGCTACAGTTTTTTAAATCGTCATCTAAACTATTCCATAATTTTACCCCTATTACCGATACACAGCTGTTTTTGTTATTTATTCTTGCGTTATTTTGTTTGAAAATGGCAGTTCCTCTGAGCTCATACGTACTGGCTCTCTCTGGGGTGAAACAGTTCCTGGACACAGGTAGGAAGCAGATGATTGTGTGCCTTGTACATTATGATTGCGGTACTCAAGTCAACTAGATTCTGTAGTTTTAAAGTTTGAAAATCAATGAATAATGGATTTGTTGGGGCAAAGTAGTCTGATTTGCTTACAATTCTTAAGGCCTTTTTCTGAAGTAAAACTATTGATTTAATAACCGTTTTGTAGTTGTTCCCCCACACTTCCACACAATAACTCATGTATGGGAGTACGAGGGAACAATACAATATGTACAGTGACTTTTGGTTTAGTATTGGTTTCATTCTGTACATTACTGCAATGGTCTTAGATATTTTGGTCCTTAGGTTATTTATATGCGTTTTCCAATTTACTTTGCTATCTATTGTAATACCCAAAAACTTAGTTTCAAATACGCGTTCTATTTCTACGTTATTAATCGTGATTTTAGCCCCTTTGGTAATTGGTCTATTACCAAAGATGATGAATTTAGTTTTACTTATATTAAGTGACAATTATGCAGTGTGTTTACAGCGTTGGAGGCGAGGCTCTGTCAGCTAGAGGAAACCATAGCTAGCGGTGCTCACTTTAGCCTAGCCTCTGTTCCCGTGCAACAGGGAACAGGGGGCATTACCAGTCACGGTCACGACCGTGACTGATCACAGTCCCCACACGCAACCTACGACCCAAGACGGCTGGGTGACTGCTCCTGGTCGTAAGCGTAGTAATAAACAAAAGCACACAGGACACCAACCTCTTCACGTTTCAAACAGATTTTCCCCACTCGCTGCCAAAACAACCAAACAGAAAGAATCCTGTATAGCCTGGCAGAACAGCCTTAAAATATATAGGAAGGCTCTCTGCAATGCCAGAGCCACCTATTATTCGTCTTTAATAGAGGAAAACAAAAACAACCATAGGTTCCTTTTTGACACTCTAACCAAGTTGACAAAAAGTCATGACTCTACTGATCCACATATTCCTATATCTCTTAGCAGCAATGATTTCATGATTCTTTTCAATGGTAAAATCAATACTTCAGAGATAGCATTGATAACCTACTACTCTCAGCCCCTACTGGACCACCCTCGGATGTAGTATCCTCAGAAGTGGCTGTACGACATAGTGTATATTTGGACAGTTTCTCTCCGGTCGAGCTCTCCGAATTTACTTTAATGATCACATCTTCCAAACCAACGTTTCTGTCTCTTGGATCCAGTCCCAACTAGATTACTTAAAGAGGTCCTGACCCCGGTTGGTGCATCCCTACTCGATATGATCAATATGTATCTGGTGACGGGCTACGTACCACAGTCCTTTAAGGTAGCTGTCATCAAACCTCTCCTCAAGAAGCCTACTCTCGACTCAGGCATTTTGGCTAACTATAGACCTATATCAAACCTTCCATTTCTCTCGCCGTGATTTTCAGTGATCCCCCCCTAAAACGTAATCATCAGGTATTATGGTTATACTAGGAGGAAGATTCTTTCAAAAAAGTGTACAGAAATTGTTAAAATTATGTTTTTATGTGGACACGCCTCCAGTTCATTAAGTATACCTGGTTCTCACCTTAGCACCTCCTCTACCACCTTAGCACCACCCACCTGTCCTAGTCCCTCCGCCTCCTCATGCCCACACCTGTTGTGTTATGATAATGAGGGGGAGGGTATGTTTTTACTATGTCACTAAAGCGCTGTTTTTCTATTGGCACGTTTGACCCTCAAGGTTTCAGCCTCCAGGTAGAAACAAAAAATAGTCAGAGAAGACATAAAATACCATAAAAACACCACCAGGGGGCTTAATGAAGTTCTATCAACCTCATAGACACATGAAAAAGTGCAAAACTATGGCACCACCCCTTTAAGAAAGCAGTCGCCAAGCAGTTATGTGACTTTTTACATAACAACAAGCTATTTGAAGCTTTTCAGTCAGGATTCAGAGCACACCATAGCACTGAGACGGCATTGGTGAAAGTTACAAATGACCTCCTGATTGCATCAGATAACAACCTTCTCTCTGTACTGGTTTTGTTGGACCTCAGTGCTGCATTTGATACTATTGATCACCATATTTTGTTGCAGAGACTAGAGCATTTGGTTGGCATTAAGGGTGCTGCATTGAACTGGTTTGAGTCTTATCTGTCTGACAGATTTCAGTTTGTAAGCGTTAACGATGCACCTTCATTACGTGAAAAGGTTAAATACGGAGTCCCACAAGAATATGTTCTTGGACCAATACTATTTACTCTATATATGCTTCCTTTAGGTGAGTTCATTAGGAAAAACTCTATACATTTCCACTGTTATGCAGATGATACACAATTATATCTATCGATGAAGCCAGATGAAACAGATCAACTGGCTAAACTTCAAGCATGTCTTATAGACATCAAGAGTTGGATGACCCGTAATTACCTACTCCTCAACTCGGACAAAACTGAAGTTATTGTATTTGGCCCTAAGCACCTCAGAGATAAATTAGCTGATGAGAATTTTACCCTAGATGGTATTACCTTGACCTCCAGGGCCACTGTAAAGAATCTGGGAGTCACGTTTGACCAAGACATGTCCTTTCAGTCCCACATAAAACACATTTCAAGAACTGCCTTTTTTCACCTGCGTAATATTGCAAAAGTTAAGCACATTCTGTCCCAAAATGATGCAGAAAAACGTGTTCACGCATTTGTTACTTCTAGGCTGGACTATTGCAACGCTTTTATATCAGGCTGCCCAAGAAAGTCCTTAAATAGCCTGCAACTAGTCCAGAATGCCGCTGCGCGCATACTGACAGGAACCAGAAGAAGAGATCATATCACTCCTTCATTGGCCTCTTTGCACTGGCTCCCGGTTAAATACAGAATGGAGTTTGAGGTTCTCCTCCTCACATACAAGGCTCTCAATGGCCAGGCACCAGTGTATCTCAAAGAACTCATCGAGCCCTATAAACCAGCCAGAACACCATTGCGTCCACAGTATGAAAAAATGCTTACGGCTCCAGGAAACCCCAAAAAGTTTAGAACAGGAGGCAGAGCATTTAAGTTACAGGCACCTCAGCTGTGGAACCTTCTCCCAGTCTCAATCCGTGAAGCAGACACACTCTGTATATTTAAGACTAGATTAAAAACCTTTCTCTATGATAAAGCCTATAGTCATCCTCTCTCCCCTCTCCCTCCCCACCCCCGGCCCCCTCTCTCCTCTCTCCTCTCGTCCTCTCTTTTTTCGTCCTCCCTTTTGGTCGTGTGGGTTTGTGTACCATTGGTACAATCGTAATTAACCCTGTACGGATTCACGCTCTAGTAAGGCCTGCCACTAATTCTACACCCGGGGACCCGCTCCCCAGAGTTTCTTTTATCTCCCACGTCGCAGTTCCATGGACTGTCACTACGGACCCCCAGCTCCGGCTCAAGACTGTGACTGGGGAAATCCAATTGTTTATTGTACTTTTGTATGTTATTGGTATTAAGGAGCTTTTCTACCTACATGAGTGTCTGCATTTAATGCTGAACCCTGCTTGTAAAAAACCCAATAAACAAAGTTTAAAAAAAAAAAAAAGACTGTGACTGGGGACCGGGCCTCTCCATGGAGCACGACCGTGGATTTCTACTACATTACACTATACCACTACACTATACTGTATATTATCTTAACATTCTTATATTATACCATTATATACTGTATACACATTATTGTTGTACTATATTATATTATCATATACTATCTTACACTATTATATTTGCTACTATTGTTATTGTTTTTTTTTCAAATATTTTTGTATTGATTTTTTGTGACATACAGTACATGACATCTACTTTCACACACATTCATACACATACTATTGTTATTGTTACTACTTGTATCTCTTTCTGTCTCTCCTCTGTCTCTCCCTCTCTCTCTCTTCTTTCCCCCCGACACGGTCGAGGCAGAAGGCCCCCAACCCAGAGCCTAGGGTCTGCTTGACGTTTCTTCCAGTAAAGAGGGAGTTTTTCGTTGCCACTGTCGCAAAATTGCTTGCTCAGGGTGGGACTGTCGGGTCTCTTCTCTACATGTAAAGTGTCTTGAGACAACTTGTTGTGATTTACACTTAATAATTAATAAAATTGAATTGAATTGAATTGAATTAATATATATTGATCTTAATTAAACATTATTACGTTGAATTGATAGATTAGAGGGACACATTAATATATACTGATCTTAATTAAACATTAATACATTGAATTGATAGATTAGAGGGACACATTAATATATATTGATCTTAAATAAACATGAACACATTGTATTGATCTCACACAGAGGAGCCAGTAGCTCAGAGCAGAGTCCAGAGTGCTGAGTAAACACTGGTGCAGGATAGACATGAAAAACAAACATCCAGCTCAATGTTCAAACCAAAATCCTTTATTGGCATGAAAACATATGTTTCATAACATAAAACAAGTGACAACATTACGTATACAGAGACAACAGGTAAAGAACATCCTAACAATAATGAATAACAAGCAATAAAACAAACAATGAGACAATGCTAACAGTGATATGCAGCAGTTAGTGACTTAGTTCAGCCAGATGTCCATGTCTGTCCCTCAGTTGATGACAACTCCTCACATATTGTGCATGTTCTCCTAGAACATATTCTCTTATTCATGGTGGAATCACATTCTTAGTATTTGTCTTTCATATGAGGGAAGAATGATGCTCTAATGTCTTTATATTTGTCACATTGTAACAGCTCATTACTGATCACATTAATTAACCACAAGTGTCCTCTTGTCTGGGGCCGACCCTAACAGAAAACAGTAGATCTACAAGCCTTGTAGATCTACTGTTTTCGGCTAATGTTCCCCCAGAATAGAGATGCGAGGGTTCAAGTGGTTAAAATAAAAAGTTTCGCCGTCAAACCGGTTCTCCATTGCGCAGAGACGAGCACCTCTCCATTCAGAAATTGAATAGAAGAAGAACCGTCGTCCTGAAACACCCTGCCCCGCGTCTAAACCGGCGGCCTCGGTCTGTGAAAAAAAATGGGGCGGTGTGTTTTGGGACGAGCGTTCCATTTTCCACCCGGAATGGCTCGGTAATTCTGAATAGACTTATCAGCCGTTGTTGTGCGAAGCCCCCCCCCCCCCCTCGGGGGGAGGGGGGTTTAAGAATCTGGCCCGGTCAACATTAGAACCCGCCATACGCCAGTGGCATCGACCATAGCCCGGAGGTAAGAAGGAGCTGTTCCTTTCACTGCCCTATAGGCTATAGCACCAGGGTTTTAAACTGGATGCGAGCCGCTACGGGGAGCCAGTGTAGAGAACAGAGAAGGATAGTTGTGTGGGAGAACTTGGGGCGGTTGAACACCAGACGAGCCGCAGCTTTCTGAACAAGCTCCAGAGGTCTGATGGCAGACGCCGGAGCACCAGCAAGGAGGGAGTTGCAGTAGTCCAGGCGGGAGATGACAAGAGCCTGGATGAGCACCTGGGCTGCCTTCTCCGTGAGGAAGGGGCGAATTCTCCTGATGTTGTAGAGGAGGAATCTGCAGGACCTTGTCACTGATGCGATGTTTGCTGAGAACGACATTTGATCGTCCAGGGTCACACCCAGATTCTTCGCAGTCCGAGTTGACGTCACCAGCATTATCAATGGTGATGGCCATGTCTCGGTGCGGACAGCCGTTCCCCGGGAGGAACATCAGCTCGGTCTGTAGCCTACATTTGGAAAATAGCAGATCTACAAGCTCTCAAATTTTTATTTTATTGTATTTCATTTTATTGTCTCCGCCAGGCCGAAAGGCATAACCTGACTCAGCCAGATGTGGGCGGTATTGAGTTTCACAATACACCCTGATCTGGAATCTCTCAGGGAGTTAAGCTACCCGGTCTCTGCGCGTACGAACCAATCAGCGGCTGCTAGGGGCGGGATCATCCAATCACCTGCCAAGTAGCTTGAAAAAATTAAACGCCGTCTGGCATCGATTTTGCTACCAGAGTCTCAGATGGAAGTAGGCTGTGAAACAAAATGTGTGTCGCAAGCTTCTTCCATTTGGCGAAGTCAGGTTACGAAAGGCATGGCGAGAGTATGTTTTGCCCCCTGTCCGTCTGTCCGTCTGTGTGTGTGTGTGTGTGTGTCCATCTGTGACCAGCTAATCTCTGGCACCGTTGGCTTGATCGCAGCGAAACTGTGCACACACACTCCCTGGATGCTGCCCCAAATTTTTCACATGGGCCTTTTATAGCGCCACCAGGTGGCTGATATGTGCAAAACATATTTTTTGACAGTATTCCTACATATTTTGTCCAAAAATCCCGCAAATCGGTACACAGTATCTCTATAGAGCACCGAAGTCCTGACGTGACTCGTTCATCCCCAGGTTTGCGGAAGTAATTTCTCTATAAAAAAAAAATATATATATATAACTCCTTCCGATTTTATCCAAATTTCACGCAAATCGGTACACATGATCTCTATAGTCATGTGATCAAGACGGATGTGATTTTACATATTCCATCCTGATTGGCTAAGATTGATATTTAAAGTTTGCAGTAGTGGCTTGTTTTGAACAAAATTCCGCAAATCATGAACACAGCCTCCGATTGCGGTCAAACTTTGCACTCACATTCACTCTATGTTGAGGAACAAATGCCACCCTTTTAACATTGGCCTGTTATAGCGCCACCAACAGGTCAGATTTAGCAAAACAAATGTTTTGAACTAAATGCCTCAAATCATCCGAGGAGCAATTTTTCGAGTTTTATTTTATTTTATTTTATTTATATTATTATTTATTTTATTATATTTTATTATCTTTGTCTCTACGTGAGGTTTCAGACAAAGTCTGTAGGAGTCTGTAGTAAGACGTGTGTTTTGCAAACATTGCCCACAGTCTAAACAGTATAATATCAAAACTATTTATAATCTGTACATTGAAACTCTACAAACTATAGGATGCCAGGTCAACACATGATCACATGAAACTGGCTTCAGTATTTATATTTTATTTATGTCTTTATGTTATCTTTATATTATCATCTTTAATGTGATTGATCAACACGTGATTTGTTTTTCTTATTCAAAGTCAACCATTATTGATCTCTGTGTGTGTGTGTGTGTGTGTGTGTGTGTGTGTGTGTGTGTGTGTGTGTGTGTGTGTGTGTGTGTGTGTGTGTGTGTGTGTGTGTGTGTGTGTGTGTGTGTGTTTAGGAGGGCTATGGAGGGGGCATATCAGGACACAGTGTCATAGTACAGTGGCTGAAGGTATCAGAGCTTCAGACACAGAGCAGACAGTGAGTGAAGGTATCTTCAGGGACCAGACAGCAGGATGAAGATGGTTCTTTGGCTTATTGTGACCTCTCTGTTCCTTCATGGTGAGTAGATATAATCCTCCTCCTGATACCTGAGTGTTTGTTCAGTAACAGTGTTAAATAGATCTATATTGTGATAGTAATCATAGAGTGTTTGTTCAGTAACAGTGTTAAATAGATCTATATTGTGATAGTAATCATTGCTATAGTCCATATTCACACGGCGGCCATTTTGGAATTTAACATTGCGTTGCTGTGGTAACTGGGGTGGTAACTGGGGTGGCATTTCATTGACTTAATGGCAATATGGCCGCCGTTTGAATATGGTCTATAGAGTGTTTGTTCAGTAACAGTGTTAAATAGATCTATATTGTGATAGTAATCATTGCTATAGAGTGTTTGTTCAGTAACAGTGTTAAATAGATCTATATTGTGATAGTAATCATTGCTATAGAGTGTTTGTTCAGTAACAGTGTTAAATAGATCTATATTGTGATAGTAATCATTGCTATAGAGTGTTTGTTCAGTAACAGTGTTAAATAGATCTATATTGTGATAGTAATCATTGCTATAGAGTGTTTGTTCAGTAACAGTGTTAAATAGCTCTATATTGTGATAGTAATCATTGCTATAGAGTGTTTGTTCAGTAACAGTGTTAAATAGCTCTATATTGTGATAGTAATCATTGCTATAGAGTGTTTGTTCAGTAACAGTGTTAAATAGCTCTATATTGTGATAGTAATCATAGAGCAGGGGTTCTCAAACCTCTTTGGCTGTGACTCCATTTCATGGGGAACATTTCTTGGTGACCCCACACTTTATTTATAGAGCAATTTCAAAGTGGAAATAAATCTTATCTTAAAATAAAACTACGATAGATCCACCCCTGGTTCACACATGAACCTGATGAGTCGAACTTTATACTGTCTGTCTGTCTGTCTGTCTGTCTGTCTGTCTGTCTGTCTGTCTGTCTGTCTGTCTGTCTGTCTGTCTGTCTGTCTGTCTGTCTGTCTGTCTGTCTGTCTGTTGTACTGCTAGAGAGGATCCATGCACTGTTACACCCAGTCGTGGAAAGTAACTAAGTACATTTACTCAAGTACTTAAGTACAATTTTAGATACTTTTACTTCACTGGAGTATTCTCAATTTTAGATACTTTTACTTTTACTCCACTACATAACTCAAATGTGTTTCTTAAGTAAATACAGAAATAAAAATGTGCAATATAGAAATACTCTGTAGTCTGTTACAAGTAAAAGTCCGGCATTCAAAATGTACTTGAGTAAAAGTACATAAGTATTGGTATCAAAATGTATTTAAAATTCCAAAAGTAAAAGTACTCGTTATGCAGATTGTACCATTTCACAAGTTTTCAAATGTATAAAAATCCTTTGAAAATAGCAGATCTACAAGCTCACAACACGTCGCTTCACAACGCGTTGTGAGCTTGTAGATCGGTTAAAGTGGTCTTGTAATAATAATCAAAATCAACAAAGTAAATAGTAACTAAAGTTTTGAGTAAAAAGTACAATATTTGCCTCTGAGATGTAGTGGAGTAGAAGTAAAAGTATTGCACATTGGAAATGCTCCAGTAAAGTAAAATTACCTCAAAATGTTACTTAAGTACAGTACTTGAGTAAATGTACTTAGTTACTTTCCACCACTGCAAAACACTGTCAAGGCAATTGGTTGAATTTTCCTAGTGCAAGATAAATAAATATTCTAGGTTTTTGGCATCTGGCTGGGTGACGTTTAATGTTCACGTTATGATGGGTGACGTTTAATGTTCACATTATGATGGGTGACGTTTAATGTTCACATTACGTTTAATGTTCACATTATGATGGGTGACGTTTAATGTTCACATTATGATGGGTGACGTTTAATGTTCACATTATGATGGGTGACGTTTAATGTTCACATTATGTTTAATGTTCACATTATGTCTGCCTGGGTGACGTTTAAGGTTCACATTATGATGGGTGACGTTTAAGGTTCACGTTACATTTTTTGTTTCTGTCTCGCGATCTCAAGAGTTCTTTAAATGATTAAAACGAGGGAATGTCAAGGCAATTTGAAATATGTGATATTATTAATTTAAAAGAACATATGTGTATATTTGAGAGACGAGTACATTTGTGTGAATTTAAGTAATGCAAACGATGTGTATTGAGACTGTCTGTGATCCTATGTTCTCGCTGTCTTCTCGTGTCATGTGTTAATGAAGAAGGTGTCAAATCTAAGTTGAACAAAAAGCTCATGACTATGAAAGTATCCGTTGAAGCTAGATAAATGCCTTGAATTAATTAGTAATACACACCCCACCCTGTGGGTGTGTGTTGAAGGCCTACTTAAGGGAGGGTCAGCCATGACATGAGAAGAGCAAACCTGGATGTTCCATTGCATTATGTTGTGTATTGCTCCTTTTACTCGAGTAAAATCTCTCATACTTGGAATTCTGAATTGTTGTCTTTGCCTCATTATGTATTTATGTTTTTGAGCTCCCAGTACAGATTCCTCTTTGACAACACAAATTAACCACTTCAGCCCTATACTTGTAGATCTGTACTTTATTAGTTTATTTAGACGGGACAATGAACATTAATGAACATTCAATACATGGATGTGAATTCAATCAGCTGAACATGATCTGGTGTAAACATGCAGGATTTATCTAGAAGCTCATTTCCATCAGGATATGTTTGAATAGCCAAAGTATTAAAGGTTAAAGTGGTTCAAATGATTGTGACGTTATGTCCCCTGGAACCTCCCCAAGGACCCCTGGGGGTCCCCGGACCCCACTTTGAGAACCAATGACCTAAACAATAGAATATCTAAAGCCTAGATGTAAAAGTATGGATGGTCACACCATTTAACCATTGTTTTAGTTGTGTTTTAAAAGTACACAAGGTGGGGCTTTATTCCATCTTATATTATATATATATATATTATAGTGTGTGTGTGTGTGTGTGTGTGTGTGTGTGTGTGTGTGTGTGTGTGTGTGTGTGTGTGTGTGTGTGTGTGTGTGTGTGTGTGTGTGTGTGTGTGTGTGTGTGTATATATATATATATATATATATATATATATATATATATATATATATATATATATATATATATATATATATATATATATATATATATATATATATATATGTGTGTGTGTGTGTGTGTGTGTGTGTGTGTGTGTGTAGCACCCCGGTACCGTGTTGAATGGAATAAACGGGGCGCTTGAGTTCGTTACCTTTTACTTTTTAACCCTGTATTTATGTATTTATATTATAAACCACAAGGCTGATGAACTTGACAGTAGACCTATTTCAAATAATTATCTCAGACAACACTTTAAATGTAAATCAAATTTGTTAGTTTTACAGAATGTGTTTTTAAAGTTTACATGAAATAAAAACATGACATAGACATACAACAAATAATGATACCGAAGGTAAACCTTTTTAGAATAGACCAGTAGGCCTTAGGCCTTTTTAAACCTTAAATCAAATGAACTCTACCTAAAGTAGATTAAGAACCTTAATTAGGGGAGAACGGGTAAGATGAACCACTTTTTACTTATGTTGACCTCTAGGCAAGGAAAAATTAGATGGAAGTAAAATCTAAACATCTACTGAAACTTCAAGATGTCTTCTATCAATTGAAATAATGAGTGTGCATCTGTGACAAATGGTTGTAAAAATATGGGTTCTAAAAAAAAAGTGGTCATGTGGTTCAGGGTAAGTTGATCCTAGTCAAGGGGTAAATTTACCCATATGATATTTTGCATTTTCAAGTTTAAACTTGAACAAATAATGTAATCACGTATCAACAATAATTTATTAACACATTTCCCTTTTGCAAATAGTCTTATTTATTTTCTTAATGGTATTTAAACAATATAAAACCAATTAAATAATGTTTGTTATTCAGAACCTTTTAATATTTGCAATTGTTAATACAATATTGAAAACTTCTCTTAAATGAGTGTATTCATCCAAATGAAAGGTCATACTTTAGCTAAATGATTCACATGGTTTTATACATTGGAATATCACCAACATGCATGATATATAAGTTTCAACCTGGGTACATTTGCTTTAAAATAAAAATCATTATACCAGAAAAGTAAAAAATTAACTTTGACCAGCAAAAAACACCTTTTTGTGTAGAAATATACTTATCACTTTGCCCATGTGTCTCTCAACTTCACAGCCAGGTGGAAATGATGGGTGTGTCCTGATTTTAAGGTCACATGACAACTCATGTGTATAGTTTTAAAGATACAGGGGGTGGTTCAACTTACCCAGAGGTTCATCTTACCCCGTTCGCCCCTACCTTTACACTTTAGGGTCAAAATCACACTTGACCGCTTAAATCAAATATCAAAAACCCGACTCTCAATGTACTCTTGGCAAAATCCCTATTACCTTAATTCACACAAAGACATAGGCTATCAATATTCCTCAACAGCAAATACAGCTTAAATACTCAGTGGGCCCACACACGTGCACGCACACATACACACAACACAAAAAAGGTGCAGGCCTGATCGTGGTGATGGTGGAGCGATGGGGCGAAAGGTGACTGAGTCCTCAGTCCTCTGTCCTTGTTGACAAAAGAGCGCACAAAAGTCTTTACGGTTCTTGTTCAGTTCTGTAGAATAGTTTGTGAATCGTGCTAATGTTTGTGAGGTGAAGCAGACAGCAGGAAGGTACAAGCCTCATCAGGAATACACTCCAAACAGTCCTTAAAAGTCAGCAATGGTGTCCTCGTGTTGAGCGACTAACTGACTTTTTATCCATCAGCACAAACACACTTTTACACTCACTTAAGACTTTTTATAACTCACTCATGCCATACAAACAGAAATAATGTAGGCACTGTGCCTCAGAGCAGCAGCAGGCTTCAACTTGGCTCCTAGTATAGTCCAACCTGTGTCAGGTCAAACACTCAGGTCATACAGGTGAATACTGTTTAGCAATCATCCCCCTCTTTTATAATCTCTCTCCTCTCCCCACTCTTCCAATTGAGAAGTCCCCAATCAGCACACACCACTTGATCATACTTCAAACAGAATGAAGAAACATCAAAGACAAACATCAATTACCTCGTTAACTACTACTAGTTTATTTAGTGATCTATTTATCACGGACAACTATTTATTAAAGGCATACATTTTTTACTTAGTCAACTGTTTTAGAATGACTTAAACTCTATGTATTAGAATAGGGATAAGGGCATGAACTAATCACTGGGCTACATATATATATATATATATATATATATATATATATATATATATATATATATATATATATATATATATATATACTAAACAAGACTTGTGCACATCTTGTAGAGAACATATTGATTTCTTAGACTTACAGATAACAACAGACAATGAGGGAAACCTGCACACTACTATCTTTCGCAGACCAACAGACCATAATACTATTTTACATAGATTTTACATATATACATACATACATATATGTATATACACATATATATATACACACATATATAATACACATACAATAATAGAGTGGCTGGCCTGGGAGGATATTCCATCGTAGGCTTCCCTTGAGCTTGTAGATCTGCTATTTTCATATTTGTTTTAATGCTGTCAAAATTATCTTGTTAACGGCGGTAATGAATTTTTGAGTTAAAATATTTGATGCATTTAAGGCATGTGCAGAACGGCCCGCCCCCTAGCTCTGGTCCATAGAGTTAGAAGGAGTTCTCCTTAACGCTATGTTACTTTACAACCGTTGCATCATCACCCGGTAGAGCAGGCTGCAGCCTCTCGTCTTTAGTAAAAAATAAAACATATACTTTCTCTACTCAACAAAACAAACAGTGTTTTATGGAGTCTAAAGCCTACTCTACTCAGTGGGAACACTGTGAGCCCCGCCCCCTCCTCACCTCACCTCTAAAATACACTTTATGGACAGAAAATACTATATTTCACCGGAAGGAAAACATGTCAATAGAAAAGTTCCATTAACTGTAGGGGGCGCTGTGGGGTAACTAAGACATGTTTTACATCCGGTGAAATGTGTTATTTTCTGGTCATAAAGTGTATTTTAGACGTGAGGTGAGGAGGGGGCGGGGCTCACAGTGTACCCACTGAGTAGAGTAGGCTTTAGACTCCATAAAACACTTTGTTTTAGTGAGTAGAGAAAGTATATGTTTTATTTGTACTACAGACGAGAGGCTGAGCCAGAGTGTGAGAAACCACCCCAAATGTTGTTATTGTTTTATTTAGTGGTTTTTCAACTCTTTTCATATCAAGGTCTATTCTTTGTTCTGCATTTGATGACATTTAGACTCTCAGACCCCAGACCAGAGGTGGAAAAAGTACCCTACTTGTGGTATTATGTGATAATATAGAATGTTATTGGCTGTGATGCGGATGTGACGTCAGGGTTCATAGTGCATGCTAACGCGGAAGCAGCTAGTCTAGTAGCATTCTCAAGTAACCGGTGTTGTTCATTCATTGACCTGCTGTTGCTTAATAAATACTGTCCGTTACGTCGTTGTACGAGCCTGCTTACTAAACAACTCGACATGGTGTCAGAACTGGGCGACTTGTAAACGGAGTAAAAAAAAAAAAGAAAAGTAAAAGACAAAGAAAAGGAGCGAATCGTTTTGGCGCGGAGGAATGGGAGACGAGGAGGACATGGCTCGACCTACGCCGACTGCTACGTTCAACATACAGCCTCCAGAACCTTTCGATTTTACCAAACCTCAAGAATGGGAGCGTTGGATCCGAAGATTCGATCGCTTTCGGCTTGCAAGCAACTTAAACGCAACGTCGGACGAACACCAGGTGAACACGTTAGTGTATTGTATGGGTGATGAAGCCGAAGATGTGCTAAGGGGGCTAACGCTAACTGAAGATGAGAGGAAGGATTACGCGTCTGTCAAGACAGGCTTGGATGCATTTTTTGTGCCTAAAAAGAATGTAATCTACGAAAGAGCCAAGTTTAATCAGCGTGTGCAACAGCCAGGAGAAACGGTGGATTCCTTCATCACTACGTTGTATGGATTAGCTGAACATTGCAACTATGGACAGTTACAGAATGAGCTGATCCGCGACAGGTTAGTGGTTGGCCTGAGAAACGTCTCATTGTCTGAAAAGCTACAGCTAGACAGAGACCTAACCCTTCAAACTGCTATCACAAAGGCGAGGCAATCTGAAGAAGTTAGAAGACAACAGTCTGACTTAAGAGGGGAAAATGACAATGCTAACAAGTGCTCCAATGTTGATGCTGTCCATGCTAAAAGCTACAGAAAGCCCAACTTTCCCTCTAAGCCTCAGCCACATACACAAGGCAAATATAAACCCAATGCATGGTCACAGCCTGATTCAAACGCCTGCAAAAGTTGTGGAAAAATGCCCTCACATGGAAAGTGGGACTGCCCTGCCAAAGATGCTGCGTGTCATAACTGTGGAAAAAGGGGACATTATGGCAAGGTATGCAGAAGCAGTGCAAAATCTCTGAATGCTGTCACTACAGAGGATGAAGACAGATTTTTCTTAGGAGCTGTGGATGCTGGAAAAGACCCCTGGACAGTGCAGCTTCAAGTGAGACAGAAAAAGGTGTGCTTTAAAATTGACACTGGTGCTGATGTCACTGCCCTGCCAGCTGAGGTGTACTATGACATAACAGGGGGGCATGATGTGCAGCACCTGGCAGCGTCAACACGCCCATTGTTTGGGCCAGGTGGTAATGTGCTCTCTGTCCTGGGTGTAGCCAGAGAAACCCTGCGCAGAGGCAAAAAGACAGCCACAGAGGACATTTACGTTGTGGAAGGCCTGCACACTGCACTGTTGGGGAGGCCTGCCATAGAACAGCTTCAGCTTGTGTGCAGGGTCGACAGCATCACCATGGACACATTGAAACAACAGTATCCGAAGCTGTGTAGCGGCTTAGGTCTTGTTCAGAGGCCATACTCAATTAAATTAAAGCCAGAGGCTGTGCCGTTCTCTCTCCACACACCACGCAGAGTCCCTCTGCCGCTTATGGGAAAAGTGCAAGAGGAAATAGACCGTATGGAGGAGATGGGCGTAATCACCAAGATTGAGGAGCCGACTGATTGGTGTGCCGGAATGGTGGTGGTTCCGAAGAAATCAGGTGCTGTTCGCATTTGTGTAGACTTCACAAAGATGAATGAAGCAGTGTGCAGAGAAAGATTTATCCTGCCTTCTGTCGAGCACACTCTGGGCATGCTAGCTGGTGCAACAATATTCAGCAAATTAGATGCCAACATGGGCTTTTGGCAGATACCATTGACAAAAGCGTCTGCTAAATTCACCACTTTCATCACGCCTTTTGGGCGCTACTATTTTAATCGCTTACCCTTTGGCATATCATCAGCCCCTGAGCACTTCCAGAGGATGATGGTAACCGAAGTGACCAGTGGCCTAGCGGGGGTGCTGTGTCACATGGATGACATACTGGTCTGGGGGAAGACACAGGAAGAGCATGATGTGCGGCTACATGCAGTGCTGCAGAAAGCACAAAAGGCCGGCATTACGCTTAACATGGACAAATGTGAGCTCACACGCCACACAGTCAGATTCCTGGGTCATGTGATTTCAGCAGAGGGGGTGAAGCCAGATCCAGAGAAGACGAGAGCAGTACAGGAGATGGATGAACCTAAAAATGTCAGTGAACTCAGAAGTTTTCTGGGCATGGTCAATCAGCTGGGACGCTTCTTGCCTAACCTGGCTGAAAAAGACAAGGTGCTGCGTGACCTGCTGTCCAAGAAGAACCACTGGTACTGGGGGCCAGAGCAGCAGGCAGCCTTTGATCAGTTAAAAACAGAACTGTCATCCACACCAGTGCTCACACTGTACAATCCAAACAGTGTACTGAAGATCTCTGCTGATGCCTCTTCTTTTGGCCTGGGGGCAGTCCTGTTGCAGAAGAGTGACGCCAAGTGGTCACCTGTGGCATATGCATCCAGGTCAATGACGCCAACGGAGCAGCGATATGCTCAAGTGGAAAAGGAGGCACTGGCTGCAACATGGGCATGTGAACGGTTTGGCTGCTTCATCCTGGGCAGACCATTCGAACTGGAAACTGACCATAAGCCATTAGTGAGTCTGCTGGGAGGGAAAGCTTTGGATGACCTCCCACCAAGAATCCAAAGATTTAGGATGAGGCTCATGAGATACAATTACACGGTCAACCATGTCCCGGGCAAAAGCTTATGGACAGCGGACACCCTGTCTCGTGCTCCTCTGAGAGCCACGGGAACACACACAGAAACAATGCCTACTAGAGGACACCAATATCTATGTAGACTCTGTCATCAGCAACCTACCTGTCAGTGGAGATTATCTGAGCAACCTACGTGAGCAGTTAAAGGCAGACAGCACATGCTCTGCACTGATGACGTACTGCAAAGACGGCTGGCCAGACAAAAGCCAACTGCAGGGGATGTTGAGACAGTACTGGGCCGAGAGAGCAGTGCTGACTGTGCATGATGGACTGCTATTGCGGGGCACAAGGCTCGTCATCCCATCGGCTTTAGGAGATGATGTTCTGCAGAGACTGCATGAGGGACACCTGGGGGTGACAAAGTGTAGGGGTCGAGCCAAGCAGACAGTATGGTGGCCAGGACTCAGCAGCCAGCTAAATGAGATGGTGCTAAAATGTAGGACCTGCATCCAGGAAAGGACGAACGTCAAAGAGCCGCTGATGCCAACTAAGATGCCAGACAGGCCTTGGCAAACCTTGGGAGCTGACTTGTTCACACTGAATAGCAAGACTTATCTACTAGTAGTAGATTATTTTTCAAGGTATGTGGAAATTGCACAGCTGTCACTCACGAGGTCCACAGATGTGGTGGTACACCTGAAGTCCATGTTTGCCCGTCATGGGATTTGTGAATGTCTTAAATCGGACAACGGGCCCCAGTTCTCAGGTAGCCACTTCAAAGCCTTTGCAGCAGATTATGACTTTGAGCACATCACCAGCAGCCCCAGGTTTCCTCAGAGCAATGGGGAGGCGGAGCGCGCTGTACAAACAGTAAAAAACCTGCTGACAAAGGCATCAGACCCATATCTTGCACTGCTGGCCTACAGAGCAACCCCTCTGCAGAACGGCTATAGCCCGGCTGAGCTGTTGATGGGACGCCGCCTTCGCACTACAGTTCCTGCCCTTCCAGCCCTATTAAATCCAGCTTTGCCTGACTACGCCGCGCTGGATGCCAAAGAACGGGAGAAGAGGAGTAACGACGCGAGATCCTTCGACAAGAGACATGGGGCGAGGGACCTGCAGCCACTAGTACCTGGGGAGGAGGTGTGGATCACCGATGCGAAAGTCCAGGGCACGGTGCTATCGCCACACAACACTCCTCGCTCTTATCTTGTCCAGGTGCCTCAGGGCACACTGAGGAGGAACCGGCATCACTTGGTGCCGCTGCAGACAAACAGTGGGGGATTCGACGTTGATGAG
>NC_137611.1:955246-995246 GCF_963280865.1 Gymnoscopelus braueri
GAACTAATTTAACTCCTTGTTTGAGCCAAATCTGTGTTGAACGTGATTTGTGGAGCTCCCTCTGGTGTTGAGATTGTGAACGTCTTTAACGTTTGTGAAGTAGTTTGACAGGTACATGTCACACTCTATCTGTAGCTGGGGGTCCATAATAACAGTCACACTCTATCTGTAGCTGGGGGTCCATAATAACAGTCACACTCTATCTGTAGCTGGGGGTCCGTAATAACAGTCTCACTCTATCTGTAGCTGGGGGTCCATAATAACAGTCACACTCTATCTGTAGCTGGGGGTCCATAATAACAGTCACACTCTATCTGTAGCTGGGGGTCCATAATAACAGTCACACTCTATCTGTAGCTGGGGGTCTGTAATAACAGTCACACTCTATCTGTAGCTGGGGGTCCATAATAACAGTCACACTCTATCTGTAGCTGGGGGTCCGTAATAACAGTCTCACTCTATCTGTAGCTGGGGGTCCATAATAACAGTCACACTCTATCTGTAGCTGGGGGTCCGTAATAATAGTCACACTCTATCTGTAGCTGGGGGTCCATAATAACAGTCACACTCTATCTGTAGCTGGGGGTCCGTAATAATAGTCACACTCTATCTGTAGCTGGGGGTCCATAATAACAGTCACACTTTATCTGTAGCTGGGGGTCCATAATAACAGTCACACTCTATCTGTAGCTGGGGGTCCATAATAACAGTCACACTCTATCTGTAGCTGGGGGTCCATAATAACAGTCACACTTTATCTGTAGCTGGGGGTCCATAATAACAGTCACACTCTATATGTAGTTGGGGGTCCATAATAACAGTCACACTCTATCTGTAGCTGGGGGTCCATAATAACAGTCCATGGAACTGTGAAGTGGGAGATAAAATAAACTCTGAGGAGCGGGTCACCGGATGTGGAGTTAGTGGCAGACCTTACTGGAGAGTGAGTCCTACAGTGTTAATTATAATTACACCAATGGGACATGAACCCACACAACCACACTACCTCGGTTTGTCTGATTGGCTTGAAATTTCACCCAGAACAGTATTTCATTATGTTGACCAAAGCTGGTGTAATGTTAGACACCACATTACTCAAATCATTAATGTTTATTGTTCATTCCTAGTGAGCAATACTGTTTTATATCCCTTATAAACACTCAGGAAATACTGCCGTTATTTTAGGTTACAGTAAACATCTTTATTCCTCCATAGGCCCTCCAGAAAAACCCTCAGTATCAGTGAATCCACCAGGAGAAGTTGTTGAGGGCAGCAAAGTGACTCTGACCTGCAGCAGTGATGCCAACCCACCAGTAGACATCTACACCTGGTACAGAGACATCAGATCTATCTCCACTGGTCCTCAGCTGGTGAAGGACAATGTGTCTCCTGCAGACTCTGGACAGTACGTCTGTCAGAGGACAAACACACATGGATCACAGAGATCATCACCATACCATCTAGATGTTCAGTGTAAGTGAACTAAACTTTTTAGGGTATTTATTTACAGACAGACAGCAACACAACAGCATCATTTGTTCAAGTGTTTAGTTTTTATGTCATAAAGAGGGCTTTTAAAGTGACATAAATGTTTCTCCAACAGATGGTCCTAAGAATGTCCTTTTGGCAGTAAGTCCACCAGGAGATGTTGTCAAAGGAAGCTCAGTCACTTTCACCTGCAGCAGCAGTGGATCAAATCCACCAATCCAGAGTTACATCATTTTCAAAGACAGAACTATAGTGTCAGAGAAGAAGATAGAGACCATCTCTAACATCCAACCCAGTGACAGTGGAACATATTACTGTCAGGCAAAGAACAACATCACTACAGCCAGTTCACCTGAAGTCACTGTTGATGTTCACTGTGAGTATTTCATTCATTTAAGATAAATTGTATTGATGACTCGTGCGTGCGTGCGTTATTGATTACTTTAGTGTCCAGTGTTTTATTATTTTAACCAAAGTTGATTCATATTCATACATGAATTATTGTTATTGTTCATTCCTAGTGGAAAATACTGTATACACAATAAAGTGTTAATTGAGTGTATCAATGTTTATTCCTCCACAGACCCTCCGGCAATGTCTTCAGTATCAGTGAATCCACCAGGAGAAGTTGTTGAGGGCAGCAAAGTGACTCTGACCTGCAGCAGTGATGCCAACCCACCAGTAGACATCTACACCTGGTACAGAGACATCAGATCTATCTCCACTGGTCCTCAGCTGGTGAAGGACAATGTGTCTCCTGCAGACTCTGGACAGTACGTCTGTCAGGTGACAAACACACATGGATCACAGAGATCATCACCATACCATCTAGATGTTCAGTGTAAGTGAACTAAACTTTTTAGGGTATTTATTTACAGACAGACAGCAACACAACAGCATCATTTGTTCAAGTGTTTAGTTTTTATGTCATAAAGAGGGCTTTTAAAGTGACATAAATGTTTCTCCAACAGATGGTCCTAAGAATGTCCTTTTGGCAGTAAGTCCACCAGGAGATGTTGTCAAAGGAAGCTCAGTCACTTTCACCTGCAGCAGCAGTGGATCAAATCCACCAATCCAGAGTTACATCATTTTCAAAGACAGAACTATAGTGTCAGAGAAGAACATAGAGACCATCTCTAACATCCAACCCAGTGACAGTGGAACATATTACTGTCAGGCAAAGAACAACATCACTACAGCCAGGTCACCTGAAGTCACTGTTGATGTTCACTGTGAGTATTTCATTCATTTAAGATAAATTGTATTGATGACTCGTGCGTGCGTGCGTTATTGATTACTTTAGTGTCCAGTGTTTTATTATTTTAACCAAAGTTGATTCATATTCTTACATGAATTATTGTTATTGTTCATTCCTAGTGGAAAATACTGTATACACAATAAAGTGTTAATTGAGTGTATCAATGTTTATTCCTCCACAGACCCTCCGGCAATGTCTTCAGTATCAGTGGATCCAGCAGGAGAAGTTGTTGAGGGCAGCAAAGTGACTCTGACCTGCAGCAGTGATGCCAACCCACCAGTAGACATCTACACCTGGTACAGAGACATCAGATCTATCTCCACTGGTCCTCAGCTGGTGAAGGACAATGTGTCTCCTGCAGACTCTGGACAGTACTTCTGTGAGGTGACAAACACACATGGATCACAGAGATCATCACCATACCATCTAGATGTTCAGTGTAAGTGAACTAAACTGTTTGGATTTTTAAAATGTTATACTTTTTTTTACAGACAGCAAAACAACAACGACATTTGTTCAAGCAGGTTTACTGTGTTTTGTCAGATAACTTTAATGGTTGATTAAAGATTTTAAAAAAAGGCTTTAAAGTGAGCATAAGTGAGCATAAATACAGTTGTCTAGTATCACATTTCATATTACACTGAAAACTAAACTAAACAGAAAGAGAGTGAGAAGGAGATGATTTAGAAGTGCTTTGAGAGAATCTAAGATGCCAGACTTTCCAAGACTGTATGCCTGCAGGCTGGAGTATCATGTCTCATTCCTCCACTGTCATTCCTCCATGGCTGGAACCGTTGAAGCCACGCCCCCGAGCCTCGACATTTCAGAATAAAAGCTCACAAAAAAAACTCACAGTAATAGCTTTGTTTTAAGTTATATGAAGAAAATAAACCAAAATCAACTCTATATTAATAATATATTCATAAATCAAAAAAATAATATGTTTCATAAATTAAAAAAAAATCACACCCAGTGTGAAGTGGGCGGTGTGGTCACAGTGGTCATCACAGTGATGGAAGTTCACTTAAAGAAAAGTAATATTGTGGACCAACCATTGCACACCCCTAACTTAAAAAAAAACATAAATGTGTTTTTTTTGGCCACTATTTAAAAAAAAAAAACATAAATGTGTTTTTTTTAAGTGCATAGTCCTATTTATAGGGCTATGCACATGTGTCATGTTTCACTAGCCAATCACAGTCCTGAATAGACTGTGATTGGCCAATCACGGTGCAGGGTTAGGGGGGTACACTGGTGGCCAATCACATCGCAGGGTTGGGGGGGTGCAAATGCCCAAACCTCACCCGGAAGTTGATCTGTTCACTTCCGGTTTTACCAGGAAGTGGTCGTAGACCCCTACCAAAGATTGTTAATATAGAAAGATACACATTCTCCATTGGAGCCACTAGAGGCGAAGTAGTACACAAATCCTACAAATGGTCTCCTAAGTAGGCGTGGTTGTCTTCTCCCCCGACCATCCCACCACCCTCCCCCTCCCCTCTCCCTGGCTGACAACGTCATGTGGATGTGTATTTTTGTATTTTCTTCATTAAAGAAAATAAATGCTTTACATGTTTGAAAGTGCACTGTTATTGGCAAATATGATTTTAAAGAAACCCCAAAAAATCCCACCACAAACTCACACGTATTATTCAGTCTTATCTTCTGCTAGATATGCTCCTAATTCTGCTCAACATTGTAACAGGTCCTTTTATTTATAAGGTATAGATTTTACCACTATAGACTATAATGTGTTTAGCATGAATGTTTAGCAAAATGTCATGATTCCCAAATCATACCCATCAACCAAGACAGTTAATAATGGAAAATGATATTATTGAGCATTGGAACACACATTTTATTTTATTTTTGAAATGTCCATAATGATTTCACGTAGGCCTACCACATTCTCATATAGAATCTCAGTTTATTAGTTTTTAGAACATCTTATGGGGACAGAGCATAGAGTTCAAATCTAATATATTAATACAATATAATATAAGGGACAGACAGAGCCCTCTATGTCTCGTCCGTCAGACTGCAGATGGACTCTTCAGATATCTTCCCAGATCTCGCGAGAGTGTGTTGCTAGGATAGAGAAAGGTGGATAACAAAGTAGATTTTCTCCTAATTTGTGTCACAAAAAAAAAAGCCATTTTAGTATGAAAATCGTGCATATTTTGTGTCTTGTGACGATCGGGTCCAATATTTAGTTCAGTGACCATGGAGCTAAAGAATGGTTCAGAAGCTGTGTTCACGTTGACTCTTCCATTGGAATCAAATAGACTCCAACTTGCTTCCTGTCTCCTAAAAAGGTGTCTACCTACGTCACGCAGAAAATAGGAGAAACGGAAGTAAACCGGAGAATGCGCCTCTTGCTATTTTCCTCTTGGCCCCTACCTCCCGACACAAGGTCGCATTCAGAAAATACTGAAGTTATTTTAGGTTAAAGTTTACATATTTATTCCTCCATAGACCCTCCAGAAAAACCCTCAGTATCAGTGGATCCAGCAGGAGAAGTTGTTGAGGGCAGCAAAGTGACTCTGACCTGCAGCAGTGATGCCAACCCACCAGTAGACATCTACACCTGGTACAGAGACATCAGATCTATCTCCACTGGTCCTCAGCTGGTGAAGGACAATGTGTCTCCTGCAGACTCTGGACAGTACGTCTGTCAGGTGACAAACACACATGGATCACAGAGATCATCACCATACCATCTAGATGTTCAGTGTAAGTGAACTAAACTTTTTAGGGTATTTATTTACAGACAGACAGCAACACAACAGCATCATTTGTTCAAGTGTTTAGTTTTTATGTCATAAAGAGGGCTTTTAAAGTGACATAAATGTTTCTCCAACAGATGGTCCTAAGAATGTCCTTTTGTCAGTAAGTCCACCAGGAGATGTTGTCAAAGGAAGCTCAGTCACTTTCACCTGCAGCAGCAGTGGATCAAATCCACCAATCCAGAGTTACATCATTTTCAAAGACAGAACTATAGTGTCAGAGAAGAACATAGAGACCATCTCTAACATCCAACCCAGTGACAGTGGAACATATTACTGTCAGGCAAAGAACAACATCACTACAGCCAGGTCACCTGAAGTCACTGTTGATGTTCACTGTGAGTATTTCATTCATTTAAGATAAATTGTATTGATGACTCGTGCGTGCGTGCGTGCGTTATTGATTACTTTAGTGTCCAGTGTTTTATTATTTTAACCAAAGTTGATTCATATTCTTACATGAATTATTGTTATTGTTCATTCCTAGTGGAAAATACTGTATACACAATAAAGTGTTAATTGAGTGTATCAATGTTTATTCCTCCACAGACCCTCCGGCAATGTCTTCAGTATCAGTGGATCCAGCAGGAGAAGTTGTTGAGGGCAGCAAAGTGACTCTGACCTGCAGCAGTGATGCCAACCCACCAGTAGACATCTACACCTGGTACAGAGACATCAGATCTATCTCCACTGGTCCTCAGCTGGTGAAGGACAATGTGTCTCCTGCAGACTCTGGACAGTACTTCTGTGAGGTGACAAACACACATGGATCACAGAGATCATCACCATACCATCTAGATGTTCAGTGTAAGTGAACTAAACTGTTTGGATTTTTAAAATGTTATACTTTTTTTTACAGACAGCAAAACAACAACGACATTTGTTCAAGCAGGTTTACTGTGTTTTGTCAGATAACTTTAATGGTTGATTAAAGATTTTAAAAAAAGGCTTTAAAGTGAGCATAAGTGAGCATAAATACAGTTGTCTAGTATCACATTTCATATTACACTGAAAACTAAACTAAACAGAAAGAGAGTGAGAAGGAGATGATTTAGAAGTGCTTTGAGAGAATCTAAGATGCCAGACTTTCCAAGACTGTATGCCTGCAGGCTGGAGTATCATGTCTCATTCCTCCACTGTCATTCCTCCATGGCTGGAACCGTTGAAGCCACGCCCCCGAGCCTCGACATTTCAGAATAAAAGCTCACAAAAAAAACTCACAGTAATAGCTTTGTTTTAAGTTATATGAAGAAAATAAACCAAAATCAACTCTATATTAATAATATATTCATAAATCAAAAAAATAATATGTTTCATAAATTAAAAAAAAATCACACCCAGTGTGAAGTGGGCGGTGTGGTCACAGTGGTCATCACAGTGATGGAAGTTCACTTAAAGAAAAGTAATATTGTGGACCAACCATTGCACACCCCTAACTTAAAAAAAAACATAAATGTGTTTTTTTTGGCCACTATTTAAAAAAAAAAAACATAAATGTGTTTTTTTTTAAGTGCATAGTCCTATTTATAGGGCTATGCACATGTGTCATGTTTCACTAGCCAATCACAGTCCTGAATAGACTGTGATTGGCCAATCACGGTGCAGGGTTAGGGGGGTACACTGGTGGCCAATCACATCGCAGGGTTGGGGGGGTGCAAATGCCCAAACCTCACCCGGAAGTTGATCTGTTCACTTCCGGTTTTACCAGGAAGTGGTCGTAGACCCCTACCAAAGATTGTTAATATAGAAAGATACACATTCTCCATTGGAGCCACTAGAGGCGAAGTAGTACACAAATCCTACAAATGGTCTCCTAAGTAGGCGTGGTTGTCTTCTCCCCCGACCATCCCACCACCCTCCCCCTCCCCTCTCCCTGGCTGACAACGTCATGTGGATGTGTATTTTTGTATTTTCTTCATTAAAGAAAATAAATGCTTTACATGTTTGAAAGTGCACTGTTATTGGCAAATATGATTTTAAAGAAACCCCAAAAAATCCCACCACAAACTCACACGTATTATTCAGTCTTATCTTCTGCTAGATATGCTCCTAATTCTGCTCAACATTGTAACAGGTCCTTTTATTTATAAGGTATAGATTTTACCACTATAGACTATAATGTGTTTAGCATGAATGTTTAGCAAAATGTCATGATTCCCAAATCATACCCATCAACCAAGACAGTTAATAATGGAAAATGATATTATTGAGCATTGGAACACACATTTTATTTTATTTTTGAAATGTCCATAATGATTTCACGTAGGCCTACCACATTCTCATATAGAATCTCAGTTTATTAGTTTTTAGAACATCTTATGGGGACAGAGCATAGAGTTCAAATCTAATATATTAATACAATATAATATAAGGGACAGACAGAGCCCTCTATGTCTCGTCCGTCAGACTGCAGATGGACTCTTCAGATATCTTCCCAGATCTCGCGAGAGTGTGTTGCTAGGATAGAGAAAGGTGGATAACAAAGTAGATTTTCTCCTAATTTGTGTCACAAAAAAAAAAGCCATTTTAGTATGAAAATCGTGCATATTTTGTGTCTTGTGACGATCGGGTCCAATATTTAGTTCAGTGACCATGGAGCTAAAGAATGGTTCAGAAGCTGTGTTCACGTTGACTCTTCCATTGGAATCAAATAGACTCCAACTTGCTTCCTGTCTCCTAAAAAGGTGTCTACCTACGTCACGCAGAAAATAGGAGAAACGGAAGTAAACCGGAGAATGCGCCTCTTGCTATTTTCCTCTTGGCCCCTACCTCCCGACACAAGGTCGCATTCAGAAAATACTGAAGTTATTTTAGGTTAAAGTTTACATATTTATTCCTCCATAGACCCTCCAGAAAAACCCTCAGTATCAGTGGATCCAGCAGGAGAAGTTGTTGAGGGCAGCAAAGTGACTCTGACCTGCAGCAGTGATGCCAACCCACCAGTAGACATCTACACCTGGTACAGAGACATCAGATCTATCTCCACTGGTCCTCAGCTGGTGAAGGACAATGTGTCTCCTGCAGACTCTGGACAGTACGTCTGTCAGGTGACAAACACACATGGATCACAGAGATCATCACCATACCATCTAGATGTTCAGTGTAAGTGAACTAAACTTTTTAGGGTATTTATTTACAGACAGACAGCAACACAACAGCATCATTTGTTCAAGTGTTTAGTTTTTATGTCATAAAGAGGGCTTTTAAAGTGACATAAATGTTTCTCCAACAGATGGTCCTAAGAATGTCCTTTTGTCAGTAAGTCCACCAGGAGATGTTGTCAAAGGAAGCTCAGTCACTTTCACCTGCAGCAGCAGTGGATCAAATCCACCAATCCAGAGTTACATCATTTTCAAAGACAGAACTATAGTGTCAGAGAAGAACATAGAGACCATCTCTAACATCCAACCCAGTGACAGTGGAACATATTACTGTCAGGCAAAGAACAACATCACTACAGCCAGGTCACCTGAAGTCACTGTTGATGTTCACTGTGAGTATTTCATTCATTTAAGATAAATTGTATTGATGACTCGTGCGTGCGTGCGTGCGTTATTGATTACTTTAGTGTCCAGTGTTTTATTATTTTAACCAAAGTTGATTCATATTCTTACATGAATTATTGTTATTGTTCATTCCTAGTGGAAAATACTGTATACACAATAAAGTGTTAATTGAGTGTATCAATGTTTATTCCTCCACAGACCCTCCGGCAATGTCTTCAGTATCAGTGGATCCAGCAGGAGAAGTTGTTGAGGGCAGCAAAGTGACTCTGACCTGCAGCAGTGATGCCAACCCACCAGTAGACATCTACACCTGGTACAGAGACATCAGATCTATCTCCACTGGTCCTCAGCTGGTGAAGGACAATGTGTCTCCTGCAGACTCTGGACAGTACTTCTGTGAGGTGACAAACACACATGGATCACAGAGATCATCACCATACCATCTAGATGTTCAGTGTAAGTGAACTAAACTGTTTGGATTTTTAAAATGTTATACTTTTTTTTACAGACAGCAAAACAACAACGACATTTGTTCAAGCAGGTTTACTGTGTTTTGTCAGATAACTTTAATGGTTGATTAAAGATTTTAAAAAAAGGCTTTAAAGTGAGCATAAGTGAGCATAAATACAGTTGTCTAGTATCACATTTCATATTACACTGAAAACTAAACTAAACAGAAAGAGAGTGAGAAGGAGATGATTTAGAAGTGCTTTGAGAGAATCTAAGATGCCAGACTTTCCAAGACTGTATGCCTGCAGGCTGGAGTATCATGTCTCATTCCTCCACTGTCATTCCTCCATGGCTGGAACCGTTGAAGCCACGCCCCCGAGCCTCGACATTTCAGAATAAAAGCTCACAAAAAAAACTCACAGTAATAGCTTTGTTTTAAGTTATATGAAGAAAATAAACCAAAATCAACTCTATATTAATAATATATTCATAAATCAAAAAAATAATATGTTTCATAAATTAAAAAAAAATCACACCCAGTGTGAAGTGGGCGGTGTGGTCACAGTGGTCATCACAGTGATGGAAGTTCACTTAAAGAAAAGTAATATTGTGGACCAACCATTGCACACCCCTAACTTAAAAAAAAACATAAATGTGTTTTTTTTGGCCACTATTTAAAAAAAAAAAACATAAATGTGTTTTTTTTAAGTGCATAGTCCTATTTATAGGGCTATGCACATGTGTCATGTTTCACTAGCCAATCACAGTCCTGAATAGACTGTGATTGGCCAATCACGGTGCAGGGTTAGGGGGGTACACTGGTGGCCAATCACATCGCAGGGTTGGGGGGGTGCAAATGCCCAAACCTCACCCGGAAGTTGATCTGTTCACTTCCGGTTTTACCAGGAAGTGGTCGTAGACCCCTACCAAAGATTGTTAATATAGAAAGATACACATTCTCCATTGGAGCCACTAGAGGCGAAGTAGTACACAAATCCTACAAATGGTCTCCTAAGTAGGCGTGGTTGTCTTCTCCCCCGACCATCCCACCACCCTCCCCCTCCCCTCTCCCTGGCTGACAACGTCATGTGGATGTGTATTTTTGTATTTTCTTCATTAAAGAAAATAAATGCTTTACATGTTTGAAAGTGCACTGTTATTGGCAAATATGATTTTAAAGAAACCCCAAAAAATCCCACCACAAACTCACACGTATTATTCAGTCTTATCTTCTGCTAGATATGCTCCTAATTCTGCTCAACATTGTAACAGGTCCTTTTATTTATAAGGTATAGATTTTACCACTATAGACTATAATGTGTTTAGCATGAATGTTTAGCAAAATGTCATGATTCCCAAATCATACCCATCAACCAAGACAGTTAATAATGGAAAATGATATTATTGAGCATTGGAACACACATTTTATTTTATTTTTGAAATGTCCATAATGATTTCACGTAGGCCTACCACATTCTCATATAGAATCTCAGTTTATTAGTTTTTAGAACATCTTATGGGGACAGAGCATAGAGTTCAAATCTAATATATTAATACAATATAATATAAGGGACAGACAGAGCCCTCTATGTCTCGTCCGTCAGACTGCAGATGGACTCTTCAGATATCTTCCCAGATCTCGCGAGAGTGTGTTGCTAGGATAGAGAAAGGTGGATAACAAAGTAGATTTTCTCCTAATTTGTGTCACAAAAAAAAAAGCCATTTTAGTATGAAAATCGTGCATATTTTGTGTCTTGTGACGATCGGGTCCAATATTTAGTTCAGTGACCATGGAGCTAAAGAATGGTTCAGAAGCTGTGTTCACGTTGACTCTTCCATTGGAATCAAATAGACTCCAACTTGCTTCCTGTCTCCTAAAAAGGTGTCTACCTACGTCACGCAGAAAATAGGAGAAACGGAAGTAAACCGGAGAATGCGCCTCTTGCTATTTTCCTCTTGGCCCCTACCTCCCGACACAAGGTCGCATTCAGAAAATACTGAAGTTATTTTAGGTTAAAGTTTACATATTTATTCCTCCATAGACCCTCCAGAAAAACCCTCAGTATCAGTGGATCCAGCAGGAGAAGTTGTTGAGGGCAGCAAAGTGACTCTGACCTGCAGCAGTGATGCCAACCCACCAGTAGACATCTACACCTGGTACAGAGACATCAGATCTATCTCCACTGGTCCTCAGCTGGTGAAGGACAATGTGTCTCCTGCAGACTCTGGACAGTACGTCTGTCAGGTGACAAACACACATGGATCACAGAGATCATCACCATACCATCTAGATGTTCAGTGTAAGTGAACTAAACTTTTTAGGGTATTTATTTACAGACAGACAGCAACACAACAGCATCATTTGTTCAAGTGTTTAGTTTTTATGTCATAAAGAGGGCTTTTAAAGTGACATAAATGTTTCTCCAACAGATGGTCCTAAGAATGTCCTTTTGTCAGTAAGTCCACCAGGAGATGTTGTCAAAGGAAGCTCAGTCACTTTCACCTGCAGCAGCAGTGGATCAAATCCACCAATCCAGAGTTACATCATTTTCAAAGACAGAACTATAGTGTCAGAGAAGAACATAGAGACCATCTCTAACATCCAACCCAGTGACAGTGGAACATATTACTGTCAGGCAAAGAACAACATCACTACAGCCAGGTCACCTGAAGTCACTGTTGATGTTCACTGTGAGTATTTCATTCATTTAAGATAAATTGTATTGATGACTCGTGCGTGCGTGCGTGCGTTATTGATTACTTTAGTGTCCAGTGTTTTATTATTTTAACCAAAGTTGATTCATATTCTTACATGAATTATTGTTATTGTTCATTCCTAGTGGAAAATACTGTATACACAATAAAGTGTTAATTGAGTGTATCAATGTTTATTCCTCCACAGACCCTCCGGCAATGTCTTCAGTATCAGTGGATCCAGCAGGAGAAGTTGTTGAGGGCAGCAAAGTGACTCTGACCTGCAGCAGTGATGCCAACCCACCAGTAGACATCTACACCTGGTACAGAGACATCAGATCTATCTCCACTGGTCCTCAGCTGGTGAAGGACAATGTGTCTCCTGCAGACTCTGGACAGTACTTCTGTGAGGTGACAAACACACATGGATCACAGAGATCATCACCATACCATCTAGATGTTCAGTGTAAGTGAACTAAACTGTTTGGATTTTTAAAATGTTATACTTTTTTTTACAGACAGCAAAACAACAACGACATTTGTTCAAGCAGGTTTACTGTGTTTTGTCAGATAACTTTAATGGTTGATTAAAGATTTTAAAAAAAGGCTTTAAAGTGAGCATAAGTGAGCATAAATACAGTTGTCTAGTATCACATTTCATATTACACTGAAAACTAAACTAAACAGAAAGAGAGTGAGAAGGAGATGATTTAGAAGTGCTTTGAGAGAATCTAAGATGCCAGACTTTCCAAGACTGTATGCCTGCAGGCTGGAGTATCATGTCTCATTCCTCCACTGTCATTCCTCCATGGCTGGAACCGTTGAAGCCACGCCCCCGAGCCTCGACATTTCAGAATAAAAGCTCACAAAAAAAACTCACAGTAATAGCTTTGTTTTAAGTTATATGAAGAAAATAAACCAAAATCAACTCTATATTAATAATATATTCATAAATCAAAAAAATAATATGTTTCATAAATTTAAAAAAATCACACCCAGTGTGAAGTGGGCGGTGTGGTCACAGTGGTCATCACAGTGATGGAAGTTCACTTAAAGAAAAGTAATATTGTGGACCAACCATTGCACACCCCTAACTTAAAAAAAAACATAAATGTGTTTTTTTTGGCCACTATTAAAAAAAAAAAAACATAAATGTGTTTTTTTTGGCCACTATTAAAAAAAAAAAAACATAAATGTGTTTTTTTTAAGTGCATAGTCCTATTTATAGGGCTATGCACATGTGTCATGTTTCACTAGCCAATCACAGTCCTGAATAGACTGTGATTGGCCAATCACGGTGCAGGGTTAGGGGGGTACACTGGTGGCCAATCACATCGCAGGGTTGGGGGGGTGCAAATGCCCAAACCTCACCCGGAAGTTGATCCGTTCACTTCCGGTTTTACCAGGAAGTGGTCGTAGACCCCTACCAAAGATTGTTAATATAGAAAGATACACATTCTCCATTGGAGCCACTAGAGGCGAAGTAGTACACAAATCCTACAAATGGTCTCCTAAGTAGGCGTGGTTGTCTTCTCCCCCGACCATCCCACCACCCTCCCCCTCCCCTCTCCCTGGCTGACAACGTCATGTGGATGTGTATTTTTGTATTTTCTTCATTAAAGAAAATAAATGCTTTACATGTTTGAAAGTGCACTGTTATTGGCAAATATGATTTTAAAGAAACCCCAAAAAATCCCACCACAAACTCACACGTATTATTCAGTCTTATCTTCTGCTAGATATGCTCCTAATTCTGCTCAACATTGTAACAGGTCCTTTTATTTATAAGGTATAGATTTTACCACTATAGACTATAATGTGTTTAGCATGAATGTTTAGCAAAATGTCATGATTCCCAAATCATACCCATCAACCAAGACAGTTAATAATGGAAAATGATATTATTGAGCATTGGAACACACATTTTATTTTATTTTTGAAATGTCCATAATGATTTCACGTAGGCCTACCACATTCTCATATATAATCTCAGTTTATTAGTTTTTAGAACATCTTATGGGGACAGAGCATAGAGTTCAAATCTAATATAATAATACAATATAATATAAGGGACAGACAGAGCCCTCTATGTCTCGTCCGTCAGACTGCAGATGGACTCTTCAGATATCTTCCCAGATCTCGCGAGAGTGTGTTGCTAGGATAGAGAAAGGTGGATAACAAAGTAGATTTTCTCCTAATTTGTGTCACAAAAAAAAAAGCCATTTTAGTATGAAAATCGTGCATATTTTGTGTCTTGTGACGATCGGGTCCAATATTTAGTTCAGTGACCATGGAGCTAAAGAATGGTTCAGAAGCTGTGTTCACGTTGACTCTTCCATTGGAATCAAATAGACTCCAACTTGCTTCCTGTCTCCTAAAAAGGTGTCTACCTACGTCACGCAGAAAATAGGAGAAACGGAAGTAAACCGGAGAATGCGCCTCTTGCTATTTTCCTCTTGGCCCCTACCTCCCGACACAAGGTCGCATTCAGAAAATACTGAAGTTATTTTAGGTTAAAGTTTACATATTTATTCCTCCATAGACCCTCCAGAAAAACCCTCAGTATCAGTGGATCCAGCAGGAGAAGTTGTTGAGGGCAGCAAAGTGACTCTGACCTGCAGCAGTGATGCCAACCCACCAGTAGACATCTACACCTGGTACAGAGACATCAGATCTATCTCCACTGGTCCTCAGCTGGTGAAGGACAATGTGTCTCCTGCAGACTCTGGACAGTACGTCTGTCAGGTGACAAACACACATGGATCACAGAGATCATCACCATACCATCTAGATGTTCAGTGTAAGTGGACTAAACTGTTTGGATTTTTAAAATGTTATACTTTTTTTTACAGACAGCAAAACAAAAACGATATTTGTTCAAGCAGGTTTACTGTGTTTTGTCAGATAACTTTAATGGTTGATTAAAGATTAAAAAAAAGGCTTTAAAGTGAGCATAAGTGAGCATAAATACAGTTGTCTAGTATCACATTTCATATTACACTGAAAACTAAACTAAACAGAAAGAGAGTGAGAGTGAGGAGGAGATGATTTAGAAGTGCTTTGAGAGAATTTAAGATGCCAGATTTTCAAGCCACTTTATTTTACACTGATCAGAGCAATGGTCTTCATCAGGGCCGCTGCTGGCCATTTGGGTGCACCAAAGTGCGAGCGTGCTACATAGGCTACACGATGTGTGTCGCGGGACGGAGGGACTGCGCCATGACATGTGTGTATTCTCATCACTAAGCTTCTTCTGCCTGTTTCCTTCCTATTCTGTGTAAAAAAAATCCCACCTGACAAACTTCTCTGCATTTAGCATTTTCTTCACACACACACACACACACACACACACACACACACACACACACACACACACACACACACACACACACAAAACACACGCAGCCATAGACCCGTCGCCGCATCGCAGACCCCCAGTGAACACACTTACACATAGTCGCGGACCCCCAGTGAACACACTTACACATAGTCGCGGACCCCCAGTGAACACACTTACACATAGTCGCGGACCCCCAGCGAACACAAACACACACAAATGGGGGTCCGTGAACCCACCGCTCTGCTCCGTTGTATCACTGAGTAAACAACACGCGGACGCTGTTAGCACCAAAAGGTAATAGAGTACATCCCATAGGTAATAGAGTACATCCCTTAGCCTGGGGGACCGGAACTGTGACAACAGACCCTGTGGCCGCGTACGTGGCCACTCATGTATGCGCATGTGGCCGCGCATGTGCAGTAACGGCAAAAACTGTGGCCGTACGTAGAGTTAGACAGAGTTTCCAAAAAAGTCTAATAAACAGCTTGAATTAGGGAAAAGTGAAAAACAGGCTTCCTCACGGTGTGCTTACTTATCCTAATGGACAATGGCCGTGTACTGAGCAATTGCTTTAGCCACTGAGGAGAAGCAAGCAAGCAAGACAGACAGAGAGTGTGACTGACTGACTTTCCTAAAAGTATATAGGAAGATAATAAATTAGAAAAAGTGCTCCTCGGAGCACTGTCTCCGCCAGGTCAGGTAGGTTATTGTGGTCTCCTGGTGGCGCTATAATAGGCCAATGTGAAAATGGTGCCATTTCTTCTTAGGCCTTGCACGGCAATCGGACACTGACTGCATTCATGATTTGAGGCATTTTGTTAAAAGTGTTTTGCTAAATTAGACCTGCTGGTGGCGCTATAACAGGCCAATGTTAAAAGGGTGGCATTTGTTCCTCAACATAGTGTGAATGTGTGTGCAAAGTTTGACCGCAATCAGACGCTGCGTTCATGATTTGTGGCATTTTGTTCAAAACAAGCCACTACTGCAAACTTTAGCTGTGAATCTTAGCCAATCAGGATGGAATATGACAAATCAAACACATCCGTCTTGATCACATGACTATAGAGATCATGTGTACCGATTTCCGTGAAATTTGAATAAAATCGGAAGGAGTAATATTAAAAAATGTGTTTTACATAAGTTGGCCTCCTGGTGGCGCTAAGAAAGGCAGATGTGAAAAATGCAGGGCAAAGGTTTTTCCTTGGCTTCTAGAGAGTGTGCATACAACGTTTTACACAGATCGGGGCAGTTATAGGTAAAAACACGAATCGGCCTGTTATAGCGCCACCATGAGGCTGAATTGAAAATGTTCTAATTGCATTTCTTCCTCGGCCTAATGGGAATGTGCGTGTAACATTTCACGGAAGAGGTTCTGAATTGGCATCCTGGGAGTGTGTGTGCACAGTTTCGGAGTGAGCGAGCCAACGGTGTCGGAGATTAGCCGCTCGCAGACGGACGGACACACGGACGGACAGGGGGTAAAACATACTCTCGCCATGGCCTTTTGGCCTGACAGAGACAAAAAACATGTTTTTTAAAACAACACAACTCTGCCTCATCAAAGTTGGTATAGTGACTTTATACATGGTCAGATACTTGAATGTGTCTTTATATTATCATCACTTTACCCAAATATTTGGATATATATATATATATATATATATATATATATATATATATATATATATATATATATAATTTATTTATATTTATATATATATATTTATTTATATATATATATGGCCAAAAGTGGAATGGTGGCCTGGGCCGTAACGTGACGGCCCAGGCACCCTAGGCTGCAATGCTAGCCTGACAGCGGGTTGCGGGTTCGACTCCCATTCCCGACGACCTTTGTTGCGTGTCACCCCCATCTCTCTCCCCATTTCCTGTCAGCCTACTTTCCCTTTCTAAATAAAGGCATACAAATGCAAAAACAATAATCTTTAAAAAGAAAGAAAAAGAAAAGTGGAATGGTGTATCTAGTCAGCCTCCGCAGTGGCTCTGATATGCTGCCACACTGTGGTAAGAAGTGGCTACTGTAGCCAGCTAGACCTAGAAAACTGTTTGCTGCTATACTGGTAGACAGGTTATGTAGTATGTACTGTTACACTCAAACTCATTCATTTGATATTGATATGTTTTTCTCTTCAGCTCTCCAGGTTCAACCAACAGTGCAAACAACAGGTAAACAAACATGAACAAACAACTACACATTATTGTAAGCTAAAAGGTTTTTCTACTAATCAAAGTCATATTACCTTTTTACTGCATATGTTATTGTCTCTGTACAGAGTCTGGTGATGTCAGGTTGGTGGAAGGAACCAGTAACTGTACTGGTAGACTGGAAGTGAAACACCAGGGAGATTGGAAACCAGCAGCTGATTTTACGTCTAACTGGAACCTGAATTCATCATCTGTAGTGTGTAAACAGCTGGGCTGTGGCTCTGCTGTTGACACAAAATGGACTTCTGGTTCTACACGTCAACCTGTATGGTGGATTACGTCTTCTTGTGTTGGATCTGAATCTTCACTGAAGGAGTGTGTAACAATGCAGTCTGTTAGTTCTGGGGACAGACTGGAGGTGATCTGTTCAGGTAACAAACAATGATTTCAACATTTACACAAATCTATACTGTCTCTTTATCTATCCCATATTATACAACAGGTAGTTCCGACCAAGCAATCTGATTGGTTGAAATAGCTATCTAGCCGTGCTTCAAACCAGCATCATAGCACGGGCCTAATCACATTAATAAATCACTCCGCACTGCAGTCCGCACCTGATTAGACCATATATGGCACAGCTGTGCTGTGACGTCACGCTGTCCCACGGTAGGAGAACAAACAGCACGGCGAAAATAGACGATCTACAAGTTCACAACGCGTCGCCAGGTATCGCACAGCAAAAATAGACGATCTACAAGTTAACAACGCGTCGCCATCGCGACGCGTTGTCAGCTTGTAGATCAGTTATTTTGGCCACGTGACACGGTCGTACGACGGAGCATATAGCCTACTGGAATTCATTCCACTGCGCAAGCATTGATAGCTCAGCTGTGTTGATGAGACGGTGCCTCAGGCTCATAGCGCTGCTACAGGGACTATTTAATGTCTCAGTGAAAAACTCTTCTCTTTACAGGGAAACGGATAATAGCGAAACATTTTTATTATGAATTGCTCCACAATATGAATACATTTGGATGTGTTTTGTTAGTAACTGTTGTATAATCGCAATATTACACTCGAGGGTGTGCTTTACACCCTCTCGTGTAATATTGCTTAATTCTATCCCATACCCATCTATCTGCATACTTGCGCACACACACACACACACACACACACACACACACACACACACACACACACACACACACACACACACACACACACACACACACACACACACACACACACACACACACACACAGAGAGAGAGAGATCTTGCTCTCATGTTATGTCTCCATCTTGTCCAGCCCTGTTCTCCCAGTGTGGCAGACCTGATCCTGGTGTTACGACCAGGATCGTGGGAGGCAGGCCGTCTGTTCCTGGGGATCATCCATGGCAGGTGTCTCTGCAGCGCAGAACCAAAGGCTCATCTAAACCGTTCAAACATGCATGTGGAGGCGTCCTCATTAGATCCTGTTGGGTCCTCACTGCTGCTCACTGCATGTAAGCTGCTATAAATTACTATTTATGATAATATGCAATGACAGAAAACATCCAGAGAGAGAGAGAGAGAACATTTTTATACCATTACTTTTGTACCTTTACTGAAATACATTTTGAATTGACGTTTACTTGTAAGGGAGTTTTTCTACATTGCAGTAGCCTATTGATACTTTTACTTAAGTAAAACATGTGAATACTTTTTCCGCCACTGGTTATGAACAGAACTGACTATATTGGCTAAAGTGGCCAACGTGAAATCGCGCAAAGACACCCAACTTAATGTTTTGAGGGCAAAAATAATAAGAAATTTATTTAAAAAACGAGAAAAAACAGAAAAAAAATAATAAGAAATTAATAAATACAATTTTGCATGAGGCGTGCATGGGGCCCACTTTCGGAAATCGTGTCCCCCCCCACCCAAGAATCCTGTCATCAGCCCTGGTGGGGGGAGGGGGAGGGTCTCTTCTATCCACCAGAACAAAAACATTTTACCACAATCGTCCATTCTGTTGTTATCGGCCGTTGAATATGGCAATTAACCACCTTTTAACCAATTAACCACCTTTTCACCAATTAACCTATAAGCCTATAATGCATTGTGGACATAGCATTGTCTCCACCAGGCCGAAGGCGTGGCCGAGACTATGTTTTTGCCCCTGTGCGTGTGTCTGTGTGTCCATGTGTCTGTCCATCTGTCTGTGAACAGCTAATCTTTGACACCGTTGGCCCGATCGACGTGAAACTGCACACACACTCCCTGGAGGCCAGAGCAGATCCTTTACTCATTTTGCTCACTAGCACAACAGCCTTGCATTAGTCTGTGATCCATGCCAGCATGTTGTGGTCACTGCATCACTGCATCACTGCAAGCTTCTCCACAAGCAGGTTTGGCAGGACGGTGTTGAAGGCACACACAGGGCCTTCAACACTACCGCTGGGTGGGCAATAAACCATCACCAGGGCAACGCACAAGAACTCACAGGATGACACCAATAGCTCTATGTCTGAGTTACACTGTAGCCCATATCCATTTATTACTCCATATCTGTCTGTCTGTCTGTCTGTCTGTCTGCCCTAATCAATGAGAAGCCCTCAGCTGAGACTGGCATGTACGTACATATGTCGATATCCAACCACGATTCCAACCACGGCAAATGAGGCTGGAATGTCCTCATCAGCTCTGGTCCAGTCCCCAACTGATCGTACATTTACGAACAACGTAATGTTTGATCATGAAGATTATTTTTTTCCTCTGTTCCCGCTTCTCCCTCACGTGATTTAACTTCTACCGCATTCATTTCAACCCTCAGTTCAAGAATAACATCCTTGGGTGACACAGAATGTTGTCCCTTGAAAGAGAGAAGCTCTTCTCTTGTGTCCTGGACGCTCCCCGTGCTTCACGTACCAATCCACACAGTGTCTCCACGGTGCGGCCATCCACTTCTACCGCAATCTCCTTCCCTGGAAAACCACTGAAAAACACAGACGGTTCTCCCCGCGTCCTGGTGTCCCATGACCAAATCCAGGGGTTTGTTTTTCTCGCACAGGTCGCGTCTCCAATGTTTAGATCGGCCGACGCCATCGTCGTATTGTTCTAACGAAACCCCGGCCGGATTAATAAAATCTCATCTCATCTCATCTCATCTCATCTCATCTCAATGTGACCTCTGCTATCTATGTGAATGGAATGGAGAGGCAAATAAATTGTATTGCCTCGTTCCAAACGGATCGAATATGGATTAATGGATTAATTTGGACCCCCCCGCCCCCCGACATTCCTCTGGTGGCTACAATCTGGGGCCGGATCAAGGTCTCCACGGCTCTACATCTTGCTGTGCTTATCGCAATGATAACAGCAGAATGAGAACATGACCGGCTGAAACTCGAGGGACAGAACTCCAGGCCTACTATCTCTACACAAACACATGGACTACTCATGAACTTACATATCCTCGCACCACACGCCTTCGCTGGCTCCCCCACCACTGACCCCCCCCCCAACTAGCCTCCATGTACTGCCTCCCGTCTGGGGGCAGGGCATGGAAGTAGTGTTTTTTTGGCCCATTCCCATTTTCTCCTCCCCCCCCCCCCCCCTCTTGTTTTTCCATTTTCCCCTCGAGCAAGGAGGGAAGGTAGTGGCGGCGCGACTCATGTTGCTGCGGCCTGTGCACTTCACGCACAAACACAATTTAGTTGTAACTGAACTTGTACTAGTGACAAAAGGGAAGCTAGTGGCTGCGCGACTAAGTTGCTGCGGCCGGTGATATTTCATTGTAACCCGTATGTATTTGTGACCAACGACAATAAACCGGATTCTGATTCTATATATCTATCTGATTTGAAAGAAGACTTTTATTTAACATAATGTTTGATCAGTGACAGGTCCATGGAGATGCGGGTGGTCTTGGGGGGAGTGTACCTTAAGAGAAAGGAAGACTCTGACCAGGTCATCCCTGTGGCGAGAGCCATCGTTCATGAGGATTACAGGGAATCAAGGCCCGGTGGTCATTTTGCTGCTTCTCATAGTGACATTGGTAAGGCCATGAATTTACATACGACACATGATTAACATGATTCACTATCAGGCCAGTTAGTATGTATTGATAACTAAGGGGAAATGAACAGTGTTGTTCTACATTGACTCAGGCAGTGTAAAGGTAAAGGTAAACTATTGTAGAATGTGGTTCAGGAGGTAAATGCAGATTTGAGATGATTGTGTTTGTCTCCTTTTTAATGATGTTAACAAACGTGTCTCTTGGAGGTAGATTACTATAGAACAGGTTACAATCTAATCCACTTTATGTATAGAGCACATTTAAAACAACAGCTTTGAACCAAAGTGCTGTACACTCAGTAACACATATATACTGAAAATACTAAGAGTTAAAACAATAGAATAAACAGTGGAAAACACATAGAAGGTTCATCATATAGACACATTGTCTAATGGAAACACATAGAATGTTCATCATATAAACACATTGTCACACATTTTAATGTAATGATTTCATAAATTACATGTATGTTAGTCATATTATATATGTTGACCTGGCATCCTATACTTTGAAAAGTTTCAATGTACATATGATTTATTTTTTACATTATAATGTATGTACTGATGATAGGTTCTTCAGTTACCTATGATAATAGATTACTGAAGCCCTACACTGTCTCTGTCTCTATGTATTTGATGTATCCTATTGTGTTTACCTTGCTTGATTTGATTGATTGAAATTTTTATTAGGCAAAAGAATGTAAAACAACACAGTTACATTTATAATGCTTTTGTCTAAAAGGTCCGGCCAAAAAAGTCCTTGCGGACTTGTTTCCGTTGGGGTCCTTGAATTAATTTCATAGACATATATAGTAGCAACCAAACAGTTCAAAAATCAACATGAAAATACAGATAATACAGAAAAAATACAACTATGTACCAAAAAAAAGAAGCATGAAAAAAATAAAAAAATAAAAAAAATGTACAAAAAAAGGGGGGGGGGGGTGAAGCATGGAAAAATAACGATTATATACAAAAAATGCATGAGCAAATACAAAATATGTAAATCGCTCTGGATTAAGAGTGTCTGCTAAATGCCTACATTGTAAATTGTTGTCAGATATGCTAATGTACCTTTCTGTGTGTCAGCTTTACTTCAGCTGAATGTCACCAGAAGTCCTCTCTGTGCCGTGGAAACCCGCTACGTTAAAACTGCCTGTCTGCCAAACCAGCTCTTCCCTGATGGCAAGGAGTGTGTGATCTCTGGATGGGGTCTCACTGGTATGTATCTATCTACACATTACACTGATCTGATTCACTGGTATGTATCTATCTACACATTACACTGATCTGAATCACTGGTATGTATCTATATACACATTACACTGATCTGAATCACTGGTATGTATCTATCCACTTTTTAACACTGATCTGAATAACTGGTATGTATCTATCTACACATTACACTGATCTGAATCACTGGTATGTATCTATCTACACATTATCACTGATCTGAATCACTGGTATGTATCTATCTACACATTACACTGATCTGAATCACTGGTATGTATCTATATACACATTATCACTGATCTGAATCACTGGTATGTATCTATCTACACATTACACTGATCTGAATCACTGGTATATATCTATCTACACATTACACTGATCTGAATCACTGGTATATATCTATCTACACATTACACTGATCTGAATCACTGGTATGTATCTATCTACACATTACCACTGATCTGAATCACTGGTATGTATCTATCTACACATTACACTGATCTGAATCACTGGTATGTATCTATCTACACATTACCACTGATCTGAATCAACCTCATACCATAGACAGCTACAGTGAATTTGGAAACCCAGGGAGTTTTAAATCTCACTAGAGTTTCAGTTCGTCAGCAAAACCATGTCACATGACGCGTTGTGCGTTGTGCACACTGTCACGTGATTATTGTTTAAGAAGCAGTAGAGAGAGAATATCAGCGAGAGCAATAACGGGAGACGGCTCAAAAAGAGACGCTACAGGCCCAATAAGTGAATACTTTGTGTTTTTAGCAGACAACAGGGAATTCCAAGTTTATTGATTGTACAAATATGAATTCTCTGCTGTCAGGCAGAAACCAACTATGTCCAAAATATATTTAAAAAATAAATAAAAAGATTGTATTATGACTTTATACATTGTGAGATACTTGAATGTGTCTTTATATTATCATCACTTTACCCAAATGCAGCTCAAGCTGAGAGCAGTCAGTCTGCCTGTCTCTGTCTCTTTAAGACAGCCAGCTGTAGCTCCTCCCCCCTCCACACGCTCTAAATGCAATGTCTCTCAGACATTATCCGTTGTGGTAACATAAACCCAGCTGTCAGAGCTGTTCTAGACCTGTGCTCTCAAACCTTTTCATGTCAAGTACGCCAAATAGTTATAAGTCATTTTGAAAAATACAAAAAAATATGTTTTGAAAACAGAAAATAGCAAAATCAGTATAACCAGTTTAAACATACGTATATGCATTCAGATCTACAAGCTCACAACGCAATGCTACACACTGAACTTGTAGATCTAATATTTTCAAATAGCCAATGTATGGGTTTCAACTGGTTACACTGATTTTGATGCTAAACTAATTTTGCTGTGGACCCCCCTCAAGGACCCCTGGGGGTTGTGAGCGTGTAGATATGCTATTTTCAAAGTAATCTTGAAAATAGTTGAAAAATGTTGAATCCTTGAAACATTATAACAACACAAATCTTGTATGGGGGGTCCCTGGCACAAAATATTTTTCAGATGGGGGTCCGCAGTCAAATACATGTTTTAGGGGTCCTTGAGCGAGTTGAGGTATATGCAAAATAGACATCATAATTTTGTCTGCCTTTCATTATTTTCAAGCCAAAAAAGCAAACCTTTGTCAACGCTCTGCCTTTCAATGACCCTACTTCAAGGCAAAAAAGTGACCTTATGTCATAAACTCTGGTATAGCTATGTGGTTTTACTCTATCTAAAGGCGTTTAAAATGTTATTCTTACAAGTGTTGTTCCTATCTGCTTCCATGGAATACTACTACTTTTGTCTGAGGAGCTGGTTTGCTGGATAACGTGGCAACTCAGTTTACAAGGAGTGCAATGGACGTCGGATCAAGTAGGATGAACTTTAAATTGTCATTACGAAGGTTTCTTGAATTTTGACGGAGCAGGTTAATTTAGGCCACATTATTGAGCAAGGGAGGAGAGTGTATCTAATATTGTCTGCTGCACTGTCTGCCCTGTACAGAGCCTGTGCAGCCAGCGCAAGGACAACCACGCGCACACATACATACACACACACACACACATACACATACACATACACATACACACAGGAGCACTGTTGTTTCACGGCACACCACGATTTGTTTTGCTGTTTTGTGTGTGAACGTGAAATGTGAACGAACGGGTGAGGCGATGACTTTATAAACTTTATGTGGAAAATTGCGGGGATTGTGAAATGGAAACATAAGATGTAAGTAACATTTTTGCAGCATGTGTCAAGTTTTTTCTCTCTTTGTCTCTTTTCACTCTCTTTGTTCTTGAAACTCAGGGAATAACAAACTTTCAAACAGGCAGTTGGAAGGCAAGGCTCCCTTGATCTCTAATCAACGCTGTGATGCTGCCTATAGAAACCAACTGGATAACACCATGATCTGTGCAGGATACATGGAGGGAGGAGTTGTTGACGCCTGCAGAGTGAGTATGTGTGCAGGCGCGGCAATCCCGGGGGGTTGCAGGGGTCATGTCCCCTCCAGTGGTGTGTTCTACCATGTTAAGCTATATACAGTGTGACCTGCAGAACATTTTCATCCATTGAAAACGCGCTAGCGTATCTCCACGACCACACGCATGTCGTGCAGGGAGTGATTATCTTATCCCTCCGAAGGAACCTAGAACACACCACTGGTCCAAACATCAGATTAGTCATTTAGAATAATAAATACAATAAACATAATTTAAACTTACTTATTTTGCACTGTCTGCTGCCTTCTACATATGTTTTTTTACTGTTTGAAGACATAAAACACCATAAAGACACCACCAGGGGTCTTAATGAAGTTCTATCAACCTCATAGACACATGAAAAACAGAAAAAGTGCAAAACCATGGCACCACCTCTTTAAGCTACACTCTATTAAACCTGACTCTGCCAGCTGGAAGAAGCTTGCTTCACACATTTGTTTGGCATCATTATCATTAATATGACTTGCCCACTGCCCAGATTTAGTTTACTAAGACTAGAGAGACATGGAGACTCCTGTTACTGAACAAACACTCTATAGCAATGATTACAATGTAACATTGTAACTCTGTATTGTAACCCTCTATTGATGATGTTTGAATATTTGGGTTCTAGCTTGTAGATTTGCCATTATTTAACACTGGCAAAGACACCCCTGAATGCAAGTAGGCCTATCCAAGATACTCAAGATTCAACCAATTGTTTAGGCTATTTATTATAATTCAGCTCCGGCATCAGACAATTTACAAATTACGCACCATCTCTGTACTCTCATTTAGCCTCTTTTCATGACAATGTAAAATTGTCATGAAAAATACGAGTGGATTAAATTATATAAGTATGTTATATTGTATTTTATATCGTAGAACAAAACATGAAAATATCTAATGGCTGGCAACAACGGGCCTTATTTCAGGCATCAAAAAACTTAGGCTGTCTTAATGTCCTAATACTGGTTATTTTAAGTCTATAATGACTCTGTATTAAATATTATACTTATTGAATTAAAGTCTTTGTAAAGGGATAGTTCACCCCAAAAATTACTTTTTTCTTATGGATTAGTCTCCCCATGGAGACTTGAATTCATGGATATTTTTTTAGTTTTTGTTCCTAACCCTATAACGCCAAACGTATCAAATATGATACACACATTACACTGATTTTTTAATAAATCAGTGTAATGAATACTTGGACCAAGAACCTGTTGTATCATATCTGACACATCCCCACTCCCCCCTGGACCATACCATTTGCACTGCAGGTAGTTACAGAGCCTCAGGTGGTCTGACCCAAAATGGCTGCCATCAACTAAACAGGAGAGGTTGATGCACTACTAACAAACAATTATTTTTTAAGCAGTTCGGGTAAGTTTTCCTAGTATATCTTAACTAATATTTTGAAATAAGTGTTGGATAACTTGAATGCACTTCTCAAAATGTAGCATTTGAGTTTGTTTTTTATGATGTCAAAAGTGTTTGTATCATATTTGATACTACAGGTCTAAAATAAAAATAAAAAAATGTAATGTTAAAACCGACTAGATTTTTTTTTTTTTTTTATTTTTATCCCACGATTTTGTAACCCTATTTTTTTACACCCAGTGCCAATCTCTATGTAATCCTGGGCACTACACTCCCTCTGCCAACCTAGGGAGGCCAGGGCCGAGCTCATGCCTCCTTCAATGCATGAGAGCTAACTGACCACCTTGTCACCTGACAGGGGAGAGTTTCCCTGGTAGGACGTAGCGCGTGGAAGGAACACGTTATTCCAACCAGTTCCTTTCCCCTCCATCAGGCGCCCCGGCTGGCCAGGGGGAGGCAGTAAAACCGACTTGAAACACCCCTTGTAATACCCCTTGTATCAAATATGATACAACAAATAAATGATACAAAGGAATGTTAAAAAAAATAAAACAAAATCAAAAATGTTTTAAGACCCAATAAAGTGTCCCTTTTCAAAATTTTGGAATTTTCTGACCTTTCCTTCATAGTTCAGGTTCTAGAGGGCTAAGCCAATAAATTGATGACCAGCAGAGGTTCCGGTAGGAGACACACATAGCCTCTCTTGTGTCTCCTACCAGAACCGCTGCCTACCGGTCTGCCGGTCATCAAATTATAGGAATGAGACAAAAACAAAAAAGATATAATATGTTTTATTTTGTTCAAGTCTCCATGGAGTGAATAATCCATAGGAAAAAAAAACTTTTTTTTAAAACTGGTTGTTTGTCTTAACAGGGTGATTCAGGTGGTTGTTTGTCTTAACAGGGTGATTCAGGTGGTTGTTTGTCTTAACAGGGTGATTCAGGTGGTCCTCTGATGTGTAAACAGGATGTTTGTCTTAACAGGGTGATTCAGGTGGTCCTCTGATGTGTAAACAGGATGTTTGTCTTAACAGGGTGATTCAGGTGGTTGTTTGTCTTAACAGGGTGATTCAGGTGGTTGTTTGTCTTAACAGGGTGATTCAGGTGGTTGTTTGTCTTAACAGGGTGATTCAGGTGGTCCTCTGATGTGTAAACAGGTTGTTTGTCTTAACAGGGTGATTCAGGTGGTCCTCAGGGTGATTCAGGTGGTCCTCTGATGTGTAAACAGGATGTTTGTCTTAACAGGGTGATTCAGGTGGTTGTTTGTCTTAACAGGGTGATTCAGGTGGTCCTCTGATGTGTAAACAGGATGTTTGTCTTAACAGGGTGATTCAGGTGGTCCTCTGATGTGTAAACAGGATGTTTGTCTTAACAGGGTGATTCAGGTGGTCCTCTGATGTGTAAACAGGATGTTTGTCTTAACAGGGTGATTCAGGTGGTCCTCTGATGTGTAAACAGGATGTTTGTCTTAACAGGGTGATTCAGGTGGTCCTCTGATGTGTAAACAGGATGGGATTCACTACGTCACTGGTTTGGTGAGCTTTGGTCCTCAATGTGATGAGAGCAACAGCCCTGGTGTCTACGCCAACGTCTCCAGATATGTGGACTGGATAATCATGCTGGATAATCATGTTGATTATGATTATCAGTTTGATGAGGCCCATACCTCCAGGTCTAGTGATCATGTTGATTATGACTTCACTAATGATGAGAAGAACCAAACCTCCATCGAGTGATAAGTGATAAGCAGACATGTTGTGAGACAGGTTAAAGTTCACCTTCATACAGAAATGACACAATAAACGATGTTAGTCCATGACCACATGTTTCATGAGCCACTTATGGGCCATGATCCACTCTGTCACATCACATGTACAAGTACACTCTCTGGATATGACACTAGTATGTCACATGTACAAGTACACTCTCTGGATATGACACTAGTATGTCACATGTACACCCTCTGGATATGACACTAGTATGTCACATGTACACCCTCTGGATATGACACTAGTATGTCACATGTACAAGTACTCCCTCTGTACATGATGCTAAATTAGTGAAATATGTCTAGAAGTACCTGTATGTAATTAGCAAGTAACTGAGTATGCTGCCAATGTTACTAGAGATATTAAGTTGATGATAATGCATAATACAATGTTACTAGAGATATTAAATTGATAGTAATGCATAATACAATGTTACTAGAGATATTAAGTTGATAATAATGCATAATACAATGTTACTAGAGATATTAAGTTGATAATAATGCATAATACAATGTTACTAGAGATATTAAATTGATAGTAATGCATAATACAATGTTACTAGAGATATTAAGTTGATGATAATGCATAATACAATGTTACTAGAGATATTAAGTTGATGATAATGCACAATACAATGTTACTAGAGATCATACATTGATAATAATGCATAATACAATGTTACTAGAGATATTAAATTGATAGTAATGCATAATACAATGTTACTAGAGATATTAAGTTGATAATAATGCATAATACAATGTTACTAGAGATATTAAGTTGATAGTAATGCATAATACATGTTACTAGAGATATTAAATTGATAATAATGCATAATACAATGTTACTAGAGACATTAAGTTGATAATAATGCATAATACAATGTTACTAGAGATATTCAGTTGATATTAACGGTGCTTGCCCGTGGGGTAATTAATGGGTGAATGGTGTATCGGTGTTGACCTGCTGTTAAGTTCCATTAGAAAGAAGATCCATAAAATTGACTTGATTGAGTAATTGTAATACTTCTTTAAAGCACAATGAAACATTTGGATAATTTTGTTTTGAGTAACTATGAATAAAAGTTGATTCTATAACGGCTAGTCCCATTCATTGATTCTGATTGGCTGGTTTCTGTTTAGTAGACGTATGGAGCCCCTAATGGGACATTTGTATAAGTCGTGGTAACGTCATAGATGGTGTGGCCACATCTTATAAACTTGAGCACACGAGATCCTTAAGTTGTTCCCACTTCTTAATTAAAGTGTGTGCTCGAGATCCTTAAGTTGTTCCCACGTCTTAATTAAAGTGTGTGCATAAGATCCTTAAGTTGTTCCCTCATCTTATTTTAGGAGGACTGTACTCACCGTCTTTATGCACGGTGGATTTACTTGGATTTTGTGACATAATAGCCTATGTGTGTTCATCGTATTCTTTATTATGGTGAAGAAATTGATGCTATTATTATTATTATTATTATTATCGTTTTGTCCTTGTCGGTGTACAGTTGGTGCAATGGATACAGTAGCTGATACTGTATGTCAGGCAGGACGCACAACGGCACAACATTATGAGTCTCTCTCCTAATTCTCAACTAATCTCTGTGATTCTAATTTTCCTATAGTCAGCAGAAGTGACTGTCAATTCCTTGATCAAATAGGGTTTTATTGAAAGGCAATCAAAGGCTAGAGCTTATGGAGCAAACGTTGGTATATAGTGTCCAAGCGGCTCAGTGTGGCTGAAGAGTTTTCACCGCAACATAATGAATCCATTACTCAGGAAATAAACAACGGATTAGAATAATATAACATTGATTGACTGATTAATATGAAAGTTCTGTGTAACCTTTGTCCAATAGGATTGAGCCTCTCCTTATGGTTTGTTTAGTAGATTTCATTTAAAGTTTCTACACAGTATAATATAATATGCCCGATATGGGCTTTATATTGCGCCTTCAATTCGAGGTGCATTAGTTTACTGAAGGGGCTCTGTGTAACCTTTGTAGGTGTCATTTTAATTTCTAATGACTTGGGTATTTGTCACTTTCTATACTTTTCATACTGTATTATATATTTTTTTCAAAATGAGTATATATTAATATATGTGGTTTCTATGCTTTATATGTGGTTTCTATGCATTACATCTTTAAAAATGATGAAATGAAATGTAATAATTGAGGAGCCAATGAGCTTGGTATATTACTATGTGGGGGTGGAGCATTCTGTATAAAATGATGATCACTGACACCATAGATATATATAAAGGCTAGATGGCTCAAGGGGGCGTCGCAAGCGTAGCTCAACCGCGGCCATCTTGTGACGGTCATTCAGAACATTATGTCTATGGTGCATGTACTATTGAAATAACCATAGCGTGCTCAATTTTCATCCGATTTTCAAACGGTTTGGTGTTTTGTAAATGTAGTTATGATACTGCATACTTATAATTATAATCATGTTTTTTTTTATAACATTAAGTATGCAGTATCATAATTACATCTTTGGTGTTTACAACACACCAAACCGATGAAAATTGAGCACGCTATGGTTATTTCAATAGTACATGCACCATAGACATAATGTTATGAATGACTGTCGCAAGATGGCCGCCATGTGGCAACGTCTTACTCCATTGGCCAGCAGCGCGAGTGAGTCATCTAGTGTTTATATATATCTATGACTGACACCTGCTGTATAGCACCTGAGGAAGCGGAAGCGAAACGCTTTGTGCAACAAATAAAAGAGCAAAATCAGTCCTGAGGAGTGTGCGGTCCCTTTGTGGTATCATGATACACATTTATGGACTCATAGAGCCCAATTTGAACACACACACAGAGACATGAGGCTGATACTGAGTGGTCTACAGTGCACATTCCAGAGTGGTTGCTTTAACACTAGATGTCCAGTACAAAGGATGCTTCCCAGAGGGCATCTGACCTTAGCTGACCTCTAGGATCTTGGGGTGTTGTTCTTCTGCACAATGGACACACACACACACACACACACACACACACACACACACACACACACACACACACACACACACACACACACACACACACACACAAGAGATGTAGCACACACACCTAGCTCCGTGCACATCCAATGTATGCAAGTACATACACACACATGTGAAGTCTGCATATAAATACTGTGAGGACAAAGAAACCGTCCCTTCTTCTTCTTGCTCTGTTCTGTTCCGGTCACACCACGTAGCAGCCAGGCTGACTCCTGTGCTCTGTACTCTGTTTTTGTCCAATAAATTGACTTGAGGAACATTACTGGTCTGGACCTTTCTACTTCCTTTCAACTATACTTGTGCAAAATACACTACACCTTCTTTTGAAGATTTTCTTCTGTTAGCTTTGTGTGTGTGTGTGTGTGTGTGTGTGTGTGTGTGTGTGTGTGTGTGTGTGTGTGTGTGTGTGTGTGTGTGTGTGTGTGTGTGTGTGTGTGTGTGTGTGTGCGTGCGTGCGTGCGTGCGCGCGCGCGCGTGTGTGTATGTATGTATGTCATACAGTGTATAGAAAGAATGCTACACAATGCACTGCACTAGATCCATTTCACCAGCAGATGTCACTCACGTTGCATGTAACTCTACAGTAATCATTTCCATGATGATACAGTGTAGAGATGCTACAGAGTCACTGAATGCAGGAGAACAAGCAGAGATAGAAGATCATTTCTAACACAGCTAATGTGATCATATATAATGTGATCATATATAATGGGATCATATATAATGGGATCATATATAATGGGATCATATATAATGGGATCATATATAAATGCACATTTTTACAGCCCACATGCTCAGAAAAAAATGTAAGTTACCGCTGACTAATAAGCTACAACAAAATGTGTTTAATAAAAGCATTGTGATTAAAATAAATAAATAAAAAGGTACATAAATGATGCTGCTCTGTGACCTCTCTATACCAGTGGCTCCTAACTCTGAGAGTGTTTATTAACCTGTTAAGGACGCATCTGTGTAACCACATAACCATTATTTTATACTTTGGATATTCAAAAATAGCAGATCTACAAGCTCATAGTGCGGCACTCGGTGCCACGCTATGAGCTTGTAGATCTGCTATTTTTGAAAAATCATGAAGATTTGTGCAAATCTTTGAATATATATAAATTATATTATTTAAAGCGAACATTTTTAACTCAAACATTTGCTTCTGGGGGTCCCTGGAACATCATATTTTGAGATGGGGGTCTGTGGCCAAATACATATCATTTTGGAGGTCCTTGACATGTAAAAGTTTGAGAACCACTGATATTATAGCAACAGTTATTTAGTGAAAGTTTTTATGGGAAAAAAAATGCTGATCTACAAGTATATCTGCTATTTTAAAGAAATCTTAAAATGACGCAGATGTGTTCGCGGTCTTAATGGGTCACATGGAACCAAATGGACTCATTAAGGGTCCATTTGGTTCTATGTGTACACTCTTAGAGATAGGGGTCTGTTAGGGTCCATTTGGTTCTATGTGTACACTCTTAGAGATAGGGGTCTGTTAGGGTCCATTTGGTTCCATGTGTACACTCTTAGAGATACAGGTCTGTAAGGGTCCATTTGGTTCCATGTGTACACTCTTAGAGATAGGGGTCTGTTAGGGTCCATTTGGTTCCATGTGTACACTCTTAGAGATAGGGGTCTGTTAGGGTCCATTTGGTTCCATGTGTACACTCTTAGAGATAGGGGTCTGTTAGGGTCCATTTGGTTCCATGTGTACACTCTTAGAGATAGGGGTCTGTAAGGGTCCATTTGGTTCCATGTGTACACTCTTAGAGATAGGGGTCTGTAAGGGTCCATTTGGTTCCATGTGTACACTCTTAGAGATACGGGTCTGTTAGGGTCCATTTGGTTCCATGTGCACACTCTTAGAGATAGGGGTCTGTTAGGGTCCATTTGGTTCCATGTGCACACTCTTAGAGATAGGGGTCTGTTAGGGTCCATTTGGTTCTATGTGTACACTCTTAGAGATAGGGGTCTGTTAGGGTCCATTTGGTTCCATGTGTACACTCTTAGAGATAGGGGTCTGTTAGGGTCCATTTGGTTCCATGTGTACACTCTTAGAGATACAGACCTGTAAGAGTCCATTTGGTTCCATGTGTACACTCTTAGAGATACGGGTCTGTAAGGGTCCATTTGGTTCTATGTGTACACTCTTAGAGATAGGAGTCTGTAAGGGTCCATTTGGTTCCATGTGTACACTCTTAGAGATAGGGGTCTGTTAGGGTCCATTTGGTTCTATGTGTACACTCTTAGAGATACAGGTCTGTTAGGGTCCATTTGGAACCCCTCAAGGAACCCTGAGGGTCCCTGGACCACACTTTGAGACCCACTGTCCTATTCAATGAACAGACTGAGCTAACAATGCTAACTGTTGTCTTTTTTTATCCTTATAGTTTTTTATCAAGGAGAGCCAAATGCCAGAGACATGTTTTTATATAAATGTTTTGTTGTGTTCTAACGTGTATTTTACCTCTTTTCTCCTCTGCATACAAACCAACCCAACCTCATATTTGAGGTGATTTATCCTGTGTTTTGAAATGTTCTGTGTTTAATACAAGTTCATTTTATCTCCCTTCTGGCTCCCAGAAAAATGGTAAAACATTTCAGCACTTGAGCAGGAAACCAGGTTCAAACCTATGGTAGAAGAGGTAAGTTACATAGTGCAGCTTTAATTCACCCTGTCAATCAGGTAGCAGAGCATGGAGGAGCATCATGTTACTGTCTTGGCAACTAAATGAAAACAATAAGTTAATCCTTCTGTACCTTCAGCTTAAACAACAACATCTCATCTGGAGAGACAAGAGCTCTTTCATTGTTCAAACCCAGAGGTGGAAAAAGTAGGCTACTTTAAATATTAAAGTAAAAGTATTAATACTGCAATTTAGAAATACTCAATGTGGAAATTCTAAATGTACTTGAGTAAAAAGACAAAAGTATTGGCATCAAAATCTACTTAAAGTATACCAAAGGTAAAAGTACTCATTATGCAGAATGTCCCATTTCAAGTTTTCAAATGTATAAAAAATCATTCAAAAATAGCTGATCTACAAGCTCACAATGCGTCGCATGGCGACACATTGTGAGCTTGTAGATCGGCTATTTCCAAATGGCCGAAATGTATTTTCACCTGTTTCCTAGGCTGTGTGGGCATCACTTCCTGTCGATTTCATTGGATATCATTGGTCATCTGACCAGTTTCATTAGATTTCATTGGATCAAATCGAGAGGAAGTGATGCCCACACAGCCTATAGGAAACAGGTAAATAGGGCTAAAATGGTTAATGTATGTTTTGTAATAATAATCAAAATCTACAAAGTAACTATAGTAACTAAAGTTTTCAAATAATTGTAGTGGAGTAAAAGTACAATATTTGCCTCTGAGATGTGGTGGAGTAGAAGTAAAAGTACTGAAAATTGGAAATACTCCAGTAAAGTAAAAGAAATACCTCAACATTGTACTCAAGTACAGTACTTGAGTAAATGTACTTAGTTACTTTACACCACTGGTTCAAGCCAAGGTCTCGTCTTCAGATACAAAGAGAAACAGTGTATTGTTGAAAGTATCTTTTTGTCATTTAAATTCAAGAGACTAAAGAGGATAATGGACACCTGATCAGCTCAGAGACAGGTTGCGTAGGCAGGGATCAGACGTGTAGAATACAATAAAATAATGAAATAACACTGTCTTCACTTGCACAATATCCCCAGATGATTAGCTTAAAGGGATAGTTCACCCAAACCCAAATCCAAAATAATCTGGCCTAATCTAGCCTAATCTAGTTCTAATCTGACCTAATGTATAGTTCTAGTCTGGCCTAATCTAGTTCTAGCCTGTTTATGTCCTGAAATAGAGATGTGTTTGAATCTTAATAATAACCACTTTAATGGATTCCTTGGGTAAAACATATTTCGAAAAATGTGTACATTTGTCTCTGTATGTTGTTTACTTCAAGAGTTATGGTATTTTCTGTTATCTCCATTTTATGGTTCGGGTTGGGGATAGGTGTAAGAAAGGGTTAAAATAAACCCCATGGGACATTATTTGACCTGAGCAACAAGAATACATCTTAACTAGACACCTTTAGGGTCCTAAAAAACATGTGGTAAAAAATAATACACCTTAAAAGTTTAGTACAAAGAGAAATATAGATGTGATAATTGTGATTTGAACATTTTTGGCTATAGTTTTTTGGTGGTTATGTCCTGAAATAGAGTCAAGATATGCTTGAATCTTAATAATAATCCTTGGGTCAACATTATATAGAAAAATGTGTTAGGATTAAGGTTAGGTTTAGACATAGTTTTACTGAGGTTAAGGTTAGGAATAAGGTTAGGTTTAGACATAGTTTTACTGAGATTAAGGTTTGGAATAAGGTTAGGTTTAGACATAGTTTTACTGAGGTTAAGGTTAGGAATAAGGTTAGGTTTAGACATAGTTTTACTGAGGTTACGTTTTGGAATAAGGTTAGGTTTAGACATAGTTTTACTGAGGTTACATTTAGGAATAAGGTTAGATTTAGACATAGTTTTACTGAGGTTATGTTTAGGAGTCAGGTTTAGACATAGTTTTACTGAGATTAAGGTTAGGAATAAGGTCAGGTTTAGACATAGTTTTACTGAGGTTAAGGTTAGGAATAAGGTTAGGTTTAGACATAGTTTATTGAGGTTACATTTAGGAATAAGGTTAGGTTTAGACATAGTTTTACTGAGATTAAGGTTAGGAATAAGGTCAGGTTTAGACATAGTTTTACTGAGGTTATGTTTAGGGATAAGGTTAGTTTTAGACATAGTTTTACTGAGATTAAGGTTAGGAATAAGGTTAGGTTTAGACATAGTTTTACTGAGATTAAGGTTAGGAATAAGGTTAGGTTTAGACATAGTTGTACTGAGGTTAAGGTAGGGAATAAGGTTAGGTTTAGACATAGTTTTACTGAGGTTAAGGTTAGGAATAAGGTTAGGTTTAGACATAGTTTTACTGAGATTAAGGTTAGGAATAAGGTTAGGTTTAGACATAGTTGTACTGAGGTTAAGGTAGGGAATAAGGTTAGGTTTAGACATAGTTTTACTGAGGTTAAGGTTAGGAATAAGGTTAGGTTTAGACATAGTTTTACTGAGGTTAAGGTTAGGAATAAGGTTAGGTTTAGACATAGTTTTACTGAGGTTAAGGTTAGGAATAAGGTTAGGTTTAGACATAGTTTTACTGAGGTTAAGGTTAGGAATAAGGTTAGGTTTAGACATAGTTTTACTGAGGTTAAGGTTAGGAATAAGGTTAGGTTTAGACATAGTTTTACTGAGGTTAAGGTTAGGAATAAGGTTAGGTTTAGACATAGTTTTACTGAGGTTAAGGTTAGGAATAAGGTTAGGTTTAGACATAGTTTTACTGAGGTTAAGGTTAGGAATAAGGTTAGGTTTAGACATAGTTGTACTGAGGTTAAGGTAGGGAATAAGGTTAGGTTTAGACATAGTTTTACTGAGGTTAAGGTTAGGAATAAGGTTAGGTTTAGACATAGTTTTACTGAGGTTAAGGTTAGGAATAAGGTTAGGTTTAGACATAGTTTTACTGAGGTTAAGGTTAGGCCGGATTTGACCCGGGACGAGTGTGTTCTCGTATTCATCAAGAGTCATGAAAGTCACCTTAAGAGTTGGTGGCAGCAGGCACTGAGGTTCCAGTTTGCACAATGAGGTTCAAACTAAACACTGAAGACCTCCATGTCTCCTACTCCACCACCTACACCCCTACTGACCCAAAAGCACAGGAAGGCCCCACTCCAACATGAACTCCACTATCTACACCAGTGGTTCTCAAACTTTTCAGGCCGCTACCCCCAATAAATAATCCTATTTGAACTGGGGACCCCCCAAAATAATGATATTTGAACTGGGGACCCCCCACCCTGACAAGCACTTGGACTTGTAGGAGTTGAGGCGTTACATTTAGGTGCCGTTTACACGAGGACGGTCTCTACAGAAAACGGCAAAATAAAGTATCAGATATGCCGTCCGTTTAGACGACAACGGTGTTATCAGGGGTTGAAAACGCAACAAAGTGAAACCACCTTCCAGGGTGGAGAACTTTGAAAATGCAGCGCCTGCCGTCTCCATGTAAACGGGCAAGACGGTGTTGGAGACGGTGTTGCCAGACTCTGCGAGAGAAATAAGCAACCAAGTCTATGAAAACTCAAATGAAGCGTCTAGACTACGGCTATTTTAAAATAGCAGATCTACAAGCTCACACCGCGTCACATCGCGACGTCGCACCGCGACACGTTGTGAGCTTGTAGATCTGCTATTTTCAAAAAAGAAAATAAAAAATAATCTTGAGAAAATAAAAAGAGGTAATTCTGGATTTTTTTAAAAACATTTTAACAATTTTAACAACACAAATCTTGTATGGGGGGTCCCTGACACAACATATTTTCAGAATTGGGGGGTTTGTGGACAAATACATCATTTGACATGAAGATCCACTGGTTTAAACAACATTAGGAAACAAGTCCAAATAAGCAACTACACTTTAGAAACAAGCCCAACGCCTCGCAACACGAGGCGTTGTGAGCTTGTAGATCAGCTACATTCATTCATTTATTTTCTTTACTTTTTCTTTTTTTGGTACACATTTTTTTGGTTTGTTTTCACTGTCATCTGGGAAGCTCAGAAGCTCATTCAAGTGGGCATTGGGCAACAGTCTAACATGTTTGCTTGCTACGGACCATGCTAATGAGTCCACATAAACAGAAGTACAAGATGTAGAAAGGACATAAACACTGCCAGTAAAGTCAGATAAAGGGAAAACAGCCAGTTACAAAGTGCATGTAAAGCAGAGCATTATTGTTACATACAAAACAAAAGATGGCATATTTGTCGAACACAGCGGACAACAATCATGGGTAAAGGAAACAACGCCAACTTCAAATTGAGCGGCTTCCTATAATAGCTGATATTGAGCAGTACCTTGCTAATTGTTTAGCCCTCCTTTTGGAGAGGCCGGCCATTTGCAGGCCCCTCACAACCAACTTGTGCACGTGCCCTAGACTACCAAAGATAAAAACCAAAAGTTTACATCTGTAGCCTAGCTGAGAGATGGTCTGCTCTAGATGATGATATTTTATCACTTTGGTTAGGAAGGCTTCCTCTAAGCTGTAATCAAAAGTACAGCCGACCTCCAGAATGAACACCTCCCTATGGTTTTCATTAACAACAATGACATCAGGGATGTTAGCTGAAATGTTAGAGAACACAGAATCATCCTTACACAGGTTAAACATGCTCGGCTTCACAGTAGAATGCTTATACAGCATGATGGAGGACCTGAAAATAGAAGTGATATCTTTTGATATCAAATCCATTATTCTGTCATGCCTACTTATGTAGAGTCCCCTGTATACATGGCACCCATTTAAGATGTGGGACATGGTTTCAGCTATTTGTTCATGACCATGATGTATACAGTGAGGAGCATGGTTGCCTGGAAACCAGATGGAGAGGTTAAGTTTAGATGGTAAAACCTGCAACCTCTCTTTCAGAGTAAAGACAACAATGCATTCGTCTAAAGCAAAGTTTTTGAACCCAGAGTGAGAGACAGAATAGTTCGCAGCAGGGAGACATGCAGTCTTCAGAGAGAGAGACAGAATGGTCCGCAGCAGGGAGACATGCAGTCTTCAGAGAGAGAGACAGAATGGTCCGCAGCAGGGAGACATGCAGTCTTCAGAGAGAGAGACAGAATGGTCCGCAGCAGGGAGACATGCAGTCTTCAGAGAGAGAGACAGAATGGTCCGCAGCAGGGAGACATGCAGTCTTCAGAGAGAGAGACAGAATGGTCCGCAGCAGGGAGACATGCAGTCTTCCCTTGCAACCTCAGTTCAGTCCAGTGCTGCCGCTGCCTTTGCTGTTGTGCCCATAAGAGGCGTCCTCAGGCATTAGTCAGTGGGAGTTGGTGTTCTGCTCCACACACAGTCATAGATGCTCTGACAGAGATACTGGGGTCAGATATAAAGTCCTCCGAGACAGCCATCTCCTCAGAGTTAGACCCTACCCACTTCAAGGTAACATCAGCCCAACAGCACAGATCGTTTCAGTCCGGCCAGTCTGACCACACACCGAAGCCGGGAGAGTGACTGTCTAGCTTTCCACTAAGTTTCCTCCTGAAGCCTAGGAAGCTAGGATCCTCCTAAAGCCTAGGAAGCTAGGATCCTCCTAAAGCCTAGGAAGCTAGGATCCCAGCCACATGCCAGGGGGACCTTACGTCGTTTTAGGTCCAGGAATAGAGATGAACGTGCAAGCTCTCTCACATACTGGTCATCATTGTTCAGCATATTTAACAAATGGGAGAGCCTCGTAGCAATATATGTCCATTCAAAATTGGGAACACCCAA
>NC_137611.1:1000246-1005246 GCF_963280865.1 Gymnoscopelus braueri
TGTGTTTATGGTTATGATGCTAACCTCCATACAGCTGTGTGTTTATGGTTATGATGCTAACCCTCCATACAGCTGTGTGTTTATGGTTATGATGCTAACCTCCATACAGCTGTGTGTTTATGGTTATGATGCTAACCTCCATACAGCTGTGTGTTTATGGTTATGATGCTAACCTCCATACAGCTGTGTGTTTATGGTTATGATGCTAACCTCCATACAGCTGTGTGTTTATGGTTATGATGCTAACCTCCATACAGCTGTGTGTTTATGGTTATGATGCTAACCCTCTATACAGCTGTGTGTTTATGGTTATGATGCTAACCCTCTATACAGCTGTGTGTTTATGGTTATGATGCTAACCTCCATACAGCTGTGTGTTTATGGTTATGATGCTAACCTCCATACAGCTGTGTGTTTATGGTTATGATGCTAACCTCCATACAGCTGTGTGTTTATGGTTATGATGCTAACCCTCCATACAGCTGTGTGTTTATGGTTATGATGCTAACCCTCCATACAGCTGTGTGTTTATGGTTATGATGCTAACCCTCTATACAGCTGTGTGTTTATGGTTTATGATGTGTTTATGGTTTATGGATGTATGCATACATCTGTCTCTATCACTGTGTGTTTATGGTTATGATGTGTTTATGGTTATGATACATACATCTGTCTGAACGGTTAGTTGTTTTATCTACAGATAGTTGTAGCTTTTAGCATAACTTATCAGCAGCTAGAGAGGATAGTTAGATAACTAGTTAAACTAGTTAGATATTAACTAGTTAAACTAGTTAGATATAAACTAGTTGGGATTGTTGATCTACAGGACTTGTGGGTCGGTTTTATGCTGGGGCTGAACAGAGCTGATCTACAAGGCATCTGATCTGATGCCTTGTAGATCAGCTCTTTTATTTCAGCCCCAGTGATCATCATGTTGTTGTGAAGGTTTAGTGTCTGGAGGAACCCCCCCAGTTTGTCCTGGAATGTCACCAGTAAAGCCCCTATTTCTCCAAACATGTACAAATGGTAAATATAAGGTGTTTACCCGCTTTCCCCAAATGTTAACTAGGTGTCCGGTGTGTTTGTGTAATGTATTAGTCCATATGTTTCAATTAAGAGGTGTTTTAATCCCGTCTGTGCCCGATTCTGTCGGGAGTTCCCAATGGGTGGTAGTGACGGGGCGCATGAGGTGAAAACCGGAATTACACTCAATGTTAAACAGGAAGTAAACGAAGGGGGAAAGATGGCGTTCGGCCACAGACGGGATTAAAACACATCTTTATTGATAAATATGGACTAAAACATTGCACAAATACTCCGGACACCTAGTTTACATTTGTGACAAGCGGGTAAACACCTTATATTTTACATTTGGATTGTTTGGAGAAATACAGCTTTTACTGGTGACATTCCAGGGTAATCTAGGGGGGTGGAGCTATAAGACTCTCGTAGATATGAAAGTAAAAGTCAGACTCGATAAAACACATCTATGATAGTCTTGTTGATCTATTAATAAGTCTATAGATGGATGTCTGATTATTAGTTTTAACTTATGTTGTTTGTTATACTTCTATAGGCTTGTTTTCCTGACCACCACAATGAATGTTATAATGTAGATCATGTTGTTAAAGAGAAATGCTAGCTCCATTGTTTACCTGCTATCCTATAGTTGTCTCCGCCAGGCCGAAGGCATGGCCGAGACTATGTTTTGCACCATGTCCGTCCGTTCGTCTGTGTGTGTGTGTGTGTGTGTCTGTGAACAGCTAATCTCCGGCACTGTTAGCTTGATCGCAGCGAAACTGTGCACACACACTCCCTGGATGCCACAGCAGAACCTCTGCCCCAAATTTGTGACAGAGGTTTGCTATAGCGCCACCAGGAGGCCGAGTTTTGCAAAACACTTTTTTTGACGGTAATCCTACAGATATTGTCCAAACATCACACAAATCGGTACACAGTATCTCTATAGTCATTAAACCAAACTGGTCTTTCAGATTTTTCATATTCCATCCTGATTGGCTAAGATTGGCTTCCAAAGTTTGCAGGAGTGCTCCGTTATGAACAAAATGCCTCAAATCATGAACACAACATGCAATTTCTGTTAAATCTTAAACGTACATTCCCACTAGGCAGAGGAAGACATGCCACTTGATATTTTTTAAATCAGCCTCATGGTGGCGCTATAACAGGCCGATTCGTGTTTTTACCTGTAACTGCACCGATCTGTGTAAAACTTTGTATGCACACTCCCTAGAGGTCAAGGAAAAACCTCTGCCTTGCATTTTTCACATCTGCCTTTATAGCGCCACCAGGAGGCCGACTTATGTAAAACACATTTTTTGATATTACTCCTTCAGATTTTATCAAAATTTCTCGCAAATCGGTACACATGATCTCTATAGTTATGTGATCAAGACGGATCTGTTAGATGTTTCATATTCCATCCTGATTGGCGAATTAGGAACATTTGAACAAAATCCTGCGAATCATGAACACAGCGTCCGATTGTGGACTTTGCTCGCTCATTCGCACTACGTTGAGGAAGAAATGCCACCCTTTTAACATTGCCCTATTATAGCGCAACCAGGTGCCGATTTTTGCACAAAAAATTACGAATAATATAACTATATTACAAACATCACGCAAATCGGTACACATTATCTCTATAGTCATGTGATCAAGACGGATCCGTCCGATTTGTCATATTCCATCCTGATTGGTGAATTCCGAACATTGCTGGCCCACAATAACCCTCCTGACCTGGCGGAGACCTGTGCTCCGAGGAGCACTTTTTCTAGTTTCAAATGTACAGATTATTATGTTGATATTATATTGTTTAGACTGATGCTAGGTTATTGGTTTACCTGTGATCCTATAGTTTACTGAGACACTACACTGTCTCTGTATTCTATGATCCTATAGTTTACTGAGACACTACACTGTCTCTGTATTCTATGATCCTATAGTTTACTGAGACACTACACTGTCTCTGTATTCTATGATCCTATAGTTTACTGAGACACTACACTGTCTCTGTATTCTATGATCCTATAGTTTACTGAGACACTACACTGTCTCTGTATTCTATGATCCTATAGTTTACTGAGACACTACACTGTCTCTGTATTCTATGATCCTATAGTTTACTGAGACACTACACTGTCTCTCTGTATTCTATGATCCTATAGTTTACTGAGACACTACACTGTCTCTGTATTCTATGATCCTATAGTTTACTGAGACACTACACTGTCTCTGTATTCTATGATCCTATAGTTTACTGAGACACTACACTGTCTCTCTGTATTCTATGATCCTATAGTTTACTGAGACACTACACTGTCTCTCTGTATTCTATGATCCTATAGTTTACTGAGACACTACACTGTCTCTATGTATTCTATGATCCTATAGTTTACTGAGACACTACACTGTCTCTCTGTATTCTATGATCCTATAGTTTACTGAGACACTACACTGTCTCTGTATTCTATGATCCTATAGTTTACTGAGACACTACACTGTCTCTCTGTATTCTATGATCCTATAGTTTACTGAGACACTACACTGTCTCTATGTATTCTATGATCCTAGAGTTTACTGAGACACTACACTGTCTCTGTATTCTATGATCCTATAGTTTACTGAGACACTACACTGTCTCTGTATTCTATGATCCTATAGTTTACTGAGACACTACACTCTCTCTGTATTCTATGATCCTATAGTTTACTGAGACACTACACTGTCTCTGTATTCTATGATCCTATAGTTTACTGAGACACTACACTGTCTCTGTATTCTATGTATGTGTTTACCTTGTTTACTCTAAATCATTCTGTGTCTGAATTGTAACCTTAGTGTTCTCTTGTCCGTGGCTGTGTCTCAATAGCCTCATTGTGCTCTGTCCTAGCTCCTTTATCCTAGCTCCTTTATCCTAGCTCCTTTATCCTCACTCCTACAAGGTTATGGTAAGAAAGAAAGACATTCTACGGTACATGAAGCTATAGACATGTTACATCATTCCTGAGCTTCTGGCAGTGATTTGAGCCTAAGGCTGTCACCACTAAGGCTGTCACCACTAAGGCTGTCACCACACATTTAAGTTGACGAGTAATTGTCACTCAAATAATTGTGATTAACGATTTAATTGTGTGTTTGGCCGTTGAACATTATGAAGCCTTTTAGGATTCCTAATAAAAATGTCACATGTACAAGTGCATTTCTGATCATTTTTTCTTTTTTACAAAGTGCTCAAATCAGATCTACAAGCTCTGCATTTTGCAACATATGTTTCTTCACACACAGACGTCATTTCCTTCTCCATGCATAAGCCTAGGATTGAGGACGGAGCAGAATGAGAGCCTGTGGAAACAACCACACAAATCTGCCACAGCTAAAACAAATAGCCCTGTGATATTACTGATTAGCAGTGGTAGAAAGGAAACACTACCCTTCCTCTCTGCCTGACCTACTTGTTGTTAACTAGTTGTACGAACGCTTGTTTTCTATTGTTGTATTGTTTATTGGATCTTGTTTAGTCGATACACTTAATTGTTTAGCTGTAATTTTAGCTCATGCTCATTTGATTTAGCTATTTTTGTCTCATCTGTTTAAGGAAATAGGTAGCTGATATATTGCACTTTTACCTTAGCGCTAGGTATACTCTTGGTTGCTTGTTTTTGCAGAAAATGCACTAAAGACTTCTGGTGATTAGTAGTTTCGTTCCCTACCTATGTTGAATACACTTATTGTAAGTCTCTTTGGATAAAAGCGTCTGCTAAATGACTGTAATGTAATGTAATGTAATGTAATGTAATGTAGAAAGTAACTAAGGACATGTACTCAAATACTGTACTTAAGTAACATTTTGAGGTACTTTTTACTCTACTGGAGTATTTCCAATTTTCAGTTATTTTACTTCTACTCCACTACATCTCAGAGGCAAATATTGTTTTTGTTTTTAGATAAAACATACATTGATCACTTCAGCTCTATAT
>NC_137611.1:1010246-1047746 GCF_963280865.1 Gymnoscopelus braueri
TAAATATTAATATAAAGTGTTTTTCTGTCAGAATGCCAGTGTGTTGGATAAGGATGGAGAACGTATTAATATTATAAATATTAATATAAAGTGTGTTTCTGTCAGAATGCCAGTGTGTTGGATAAGGATGGAGAACGTATTAATATTATAAATATTAATATAAAGTGTTTTTCTGTCAGAATGCCAGTGTGTTGGATAAGGATGGAGAACGTATTAATATTATAAATATTAATATAAAGTGTGTTTCTGTCAGAATGCCAGTGTGTTGGATAAGGATGGAGAACGTATTAATATTATAAATATTAATATAAAGTGTGTTTCTGTCAGAATGCCAGTGTGTTGGATAAGGATGGAGAACGCTGCATGACCCCGGGGGACTTTGTCCAGAAGTACCTGGGTCTCCACACACAGATCCACCACAACCCTAAGACTGTGCAGCTCATCGCTGGAGTGGCCGACACCACTAAAGACGGGTACACACCACACACACACACACACACACACACACACACACACCACACACACACACACCACCGCACGCATGCACCGCACCACACACACACACACCACCGCACGCATGCACTGCAACACACACACACGCGCGTCCAGGTTATTGTAGTTAACTAAAACTAATAAAATAATAAACTAAATAACTAACTTGTTAACTTAAATAAATAAAAATGAGAATAAAAGAAAACAACTAACTAACTGAAACTGTATTGTGTCAAAACTAACAACAACAACATTATTGCCAACGTAGTTTTGGTTTTTGTCATTTTATAATCTTTTTGGGACGAAATCTTAATCTATTTATTTTGCTACCAGCTTTATACCGGCTGTCAGCACCACCGTTTGTATTATACAATACTACACTTACTCTGGCACACTAGCCGAAAGTATAAAAAACTAAAACTATTAAAACAAACTAAAACTAAAATGAAAAATCCAAAACACACACACACACACACACACACACACACACACACACACACACACACACACACACACACACACACACACACACACACACACACACACACACACACACACACACACACAGCTTATCATGGTTAATTGAGTAGGTTTATAGGTGTTGTCTGATTAGTGTTCATCATTACAGACACTTAACAGATAAGATAAGAGAGTGACAGGTAAAGTGTGTGTGTGTGTGTGTGTGTGTGTGTGTGTGTGTGTGTGTGTATTATTTCAACACACACTGACTGAGGTGTTTTTTTTACCTTAGTGTTGTCAATCATTCATTCATTAATTAATTAATTCATTCATTCATTCATTCATTCATTCATTCACACATTGATGCCCTGAAGGAGAAACAAAGTATTTAGAGGATAATTTACAGGTCATTTGTTACCAGGCAGAACTAAAGCTATGAGTCATTTACACAAGGTGAACACTTACCAGTGGAGGAAAAAGTACTCAAATGTTTTAATTAAGTAAAAGTATCAATACTGCCATGTAGAAGTACTCTGTGACAAGTTAAAGTCTGGAATTAAACATTTACTTGAGTTAAAGTGCAAAAGTATTTATATCAAAATGTACTTAAAGTACCAAAAGTAGAAAGTACTCATTACGCAGAATGTCCCATTTGACAAGTTTTCAAATGTATGAAATGTATAAGATCTGTTATTTTCAAATGGCCAAAATATATATATAGGGCTGAAGTGGTTAATGTATGTTTTGTAATAATAATCAAAATCTACAAAGTAACTAGTAACTAAAGTTTTCAAATAATTGTAGTGGAGTAAAAGTACAATATTTGCCTCTGAGATGTAGTGGAGTAGAAGTAAAAGTATTGAAAATGGGAAATACTCCAGTAAAGTAAAAAAAATCCTCAAAAGTGTACTTAACTCTCTCAGTGCCAATGAAATAAAAAAAATATTGCAAATTGCATTTTTTTTTTTTCAAAGTAAAAAAAAAGTGCTTAGGAAGCGAGATACAGCCTTTTTCAGTTCTACGTTAAACAAGGTATGGATGGAGCTGCAAATCTTCAGATAATGATATCTTGGGTTATCTTTTTTTTTTTTTTTCTGGATTTCTCGTTCTGGCACTGAGGGCATTCATAAAAAACTATAAATAACTCGGGGCTTGGCACTGAGAGAGTTAAGTACAGTACTTGAGTAAATGTACTTAGTTACTTTTCACCACTGATTATGTGTTTCCTTGTATCTGTCTTTCAGGCTGATCTCGTTCCAGGAGTTCCTGGCCTTTGAGTCGGTGCTCTGTGCTCCTGATGCTCTGTTCATCGTAGCCTTCCAGCTGTTTGACAAGACTGGCACCGGAGACATCTCCTTTGGTGTGTATGTGTGTGTGTGTGTGTGTGTGTGTGTTTGTGTGTGTGTGTGTGCCGTGCCCAGAATAGAGACACACCAGATTTAGAGAAAAAACTACAGGAAGAGAATTGAGTTTCAGTGTGCGCTTTAGAATGGGGGCCGACGTGATCGAAAAAACCGGATCCCAAATAATTCTGTTTCCGGTCTTGGAACCGGAAATGGATCCGAAAGTGCACCTGGAAAATTTTCAACGCGAATCGGCGGTTCGCGTAGATCTACGCGACTGGCACGCTGCGGCTTTAAATAGGTTCGCGTAGATCTACGCGATTGGCATTCAATGTGTTAATGATGGAATTAAACTCACTCGGTGCCGCGCTGTGAGCTTGTAGATCTGCTATTTTTGAATAGCCAAAGTATAAAATATTACTAAAATCTAAAATAACACAGATGTGTTCCTGGATTGACTGTTTAAAAACAACAAACAAATGTACTTTTTCTTTGTACACGGGTATCTTTACTAGTGTTTACTAGTGTTTATTAGTGTTTATTAGTGTTTATTAGTGTTTATTAGTGTTTATTAGTGTTTACTAGTGTTTATTAGTGTTTATTAGTGTTTACTAGTGTTTACTAGTGTTTATTAGTGTTTATTAGTGTTTACTAGTGTTTATTAGTGTTTATTAGTGTTTGAGTGTTTATTAGTGTTTATTAGTGTTTATTAGTGTTTACTAGTGTTTACTAGTGTTTATTAGTGTTTATTAGTGTTTATTAGTGTTTGAGTGTTTATTAGTGTTTATTAGTGTTTATTAGTGTTTACTAGTGTTTATTAGTGTTTATTAGTGTTTATTAGTGTTTACTAGTGTTTATTAGTGTTTATTAGTGTTTGAGTGTTTATTAGTGTTTATTAGTGTTTATTAGTGTTTACTAGTGTTTACTAGTGTTTACTAGTGTTTACTAGTGTTTATTAGTGTTTAGTCCTAATGGTGCTGCTGGTGGAGAAACACTTCATTCTTCACAGTTTGTTGTACGGTTATCGGATTATTATTAATCTGAGGACTAAGAGGGTCACACCATGCATCATGAACTTACACAATACTGCTCACACACACACACACACACACACACACACACACACACACACACGCACACACACTTACACACTAACACAATGCTGCTCACACACTTGCACACTTACACAATACTGCTCACACACACACTGCTAACACAATGCTGCTCACACACTGCACACACTTACACACTAACACAAAGCTGCTCACACACACATACACACACTGCTAACACAAAGCTGCTCACACACACACTGCTAACACAAAGCAGACGTCATCACCTCCAGCCTCATGTTATTCCATGAAGGAGCCTTTTAACTCATTCAATCCTTTTAACTCATTCAATCCTTTTAACTCATTCAATCCGCGAATCTGCATCTGTTTGTCATTTTTGCATTTCTTTGGCTATTCAAAAATAGCAGATCTACAAGCTCATAGCGCGGCACCGAGTGCCAGATCTGCAATTTCTTTGAAAAATCATGAAAATGTGTGCAAATCTTTGAATATTATGTATACATTTTTAAAGTGAACATTTTTAACTAACATCTTTGCTTTTAGGGATTCTACAAATGTCTTCTAAATCTTATGTTTCTATAATCAGTGGTGCTCAAACTTTTTCATGTCAAGGACCCCCAAAATATGTGTTTGGCCACGGCGGTCGTAGGCAGGCCGGGACGCAACGCACCGACTCCTGGCCAGGCAGCGTTGTAATGTGGTGTAATGTGGTGTAATGTGGTGTAATGTGGTGTAATGTGGTGTAATGTGGTGTAATGTGGTGTAATGTGGTGTAATGTGGTGTAATGTGGTGTAATGTGGTGTAATGTGGTGTAATGTGGTGTAATGTGGTGCAAGCCTACGTTCCTTTGTTATCGCCATTTTAATGCGAAAGTAGCAGATCTACAAGTTCAGACCAGTTTCTTTTTTGTATTGGTACCAGACACGGTATGTAGGTACGATGACGTCATCGCGCATTCACACATGGTCATTATAATAATAAATAATAATACATAAACACCGGACCGCTCATGGTCATTATAATAATAAATATAGAGAGAGAGAGAGAGAGAGAGCAACACTTACAGTCTATGAAACAAGGCACGCTCATTTATGGCAAAAGTACAAAAGTATTGGCATCAAAATATACTTAAAGTAGAAAGTATAGGCTACTCATTATGCCGAATGTCACGTTTTTCTTGTATTATTATGAAAAGGCTTTGAAACATGCTGTAACTCATTCACTGTGACGAAACCCCTCTTTCTGCGCCGAGTAGCGCGCGGAGCGCACACGGGTTGAATGCGGGGTCTGTCGTCCTAAAACACAATCGCCCCGGGTCAAAATCCAGCGACCATGGAGCGGCCGCGAATGGCCCGCTCAAAGGTGCGTGGGGCGGGGTGTTTTGGGACGACCGTTCCGGCTGCCCATGGAATGAATTGATGAAGTAAAACTCGTCTGTTTGCGCTGTAGCTGCGCCCTAATAATGTTGTTTTAGTTTATTTTTGTTCACGTATGCTATTAAAATAATGCAGCTATTGCAGTATTGGGCCTTAACATGTGATTAAAAGGTATATGTATTTGGCCCCTCATATATGAAATAAATAAATAAAATCTGATTTAAAATTGAAACTTGCAGCTAGCTGATCAATGCGTTTATGTGTTTACGTGTGGACAGGGATTTGTTTTTATCTTTGTCATGTGGCCAGGGAATCAGGGATTCTTTTTTAAAACAGAGGACTAAAATATCCGTTTAGAAAAAGATCCATATAAATGTAGCCTATAGGCCAGAAATTCTCGGAGCGTCTGTTCTCCTGGACAAGTCTGGGCTTAACCATTACAGGCTTAATAAATGACGCTATAGAATAGAATCATTCATTTTATCCCGCAGGAGCGAGCGCTTCTCAGCACCAGCCGTGGCCGAATTAGAGATTTGATAGATAGATTTGATAGGTCATTTTTGGACAATTCTGACAGCACTACTAAGCACGCACATACGCAAAGGAATGCATGTATACCAAACAGAGAGGAGCGTTCGGAATTAAGTGTTTACATGGTCAATTCCGATTGGTATATCCCGATTCAAACGGTCTATACCACCCCTCCTAACCCCAATGAAAATTCATTGGGGTCAGACTGGAATGGAATATTCTATTCCAATTGAGGTGTTTACATGAGCATTTCTATTCTGAATGAATTCATCCATTCATTCATTCCGAATAAAACAGTCCATGTACCCGCAGCCTGTGTGAGCCAATAAGAAAGAAAAACCAGTGTTGTTTCCTCTGGATGCCTTCTTAGTTTAGGCAGTGGGTGCTCAGCTATGTCTACAACATACAACATGTATGTTTAAAAGAGGGGCCAGTATCACTGTTTCATCTAATCTGCTCTGAGGAAGGCTGCGGCCCAAACGCGTTAGCGTTCTCGCAATAAAATGAGAAACTACATCTGAGCCACTCTCCTGCAGTATTTATTTTATTATTTGTGTGTGTGTGTGTGTGTGTGTGTGTGTGTGTGTGTGTGTGTGTGTGTGTGTGTGTGTACACAGAGAATGTGCGGGACATCTTCAGTCAGACCACGGTCCATCATCACATCCCCTTCAACTGGGACTGTGAGTTCATCCGGCTGCACTTCGGACACGACCGCAAGAAACGCCTCAGTTACCTGGAGTTCACACAGTTCCTACAGGTACACAGGAAAATAGCTGATCTGCAAGCTCTCAATGCGTCTGCTTGTAGATCGGCTATTTCTGGTTATTATATTGAGATCCAACCCGATCTCGCACAACGTAGTACACATTACACAGACTGTCATTCTGTTCATAGACACCTAGAAAACCAGAGAATCTGTACATAGCCTCCTCACGTCTCCTCCATTGACTGAACCATGTCAGAGGCCCGTAGTCTCAAGTGAACTGGAGCCACGTGAGGGACCACTGAGTGAGCTGAAGCCAACGAGTTGCCATGCCGCTCGCTTGAGACTACTCGGCGCCGTTTGAGTTATGTACCGATAGAGTTATGTACAGATAGAGTTATGTACAGATAGAGTTATGTACAGATAGAGTTATGTACAGATAGAGTTATGTACCGATAGAGTTATGTACAGATAGAGTTATGTACAGATAGAGTTATGTACAGATAGAGTTATGTACAGATAGAGTTATGTACAGATAGAGTTATGTACCGATAGTCACAGAATGGTAAACCATGTTGTGGGGACTGCTCTGCTTCCGTGTTGCAACCCGTTAACGCCCACCGTGGGATTGGCGGCTCATATGCACGGCTTTTCAGGTTTTCTAGCTGTCTGTTAGCATGGAATGACATCCGTGCGATGTATACTAAACTGTGTGAGATCAGGCTGTGAGATCAGACCCTCCTTTCACACTGTTTCACACTGTTTCACACATTATGACGTGGCATGTTTCTGGCATTTCTTTTAGCTCTTGTTCATTTGATTTTCCTATTTGTCTCATCTGTTTAGATATAGCTGATATATATGTCACTTTTACCTTAGCGCTAGGTATGCTCTTAGCTGCTTGTTTTAGAAGAGAATGCACTTCAGACTTCTGGTGATTAGTAGTTTTGTTCCCTACCTATGTTGATGCACTTATTGTAAGTCTCTTTGGATAAAGGCGTCTGCTAAATGACTGTAATGTAATGTAATGTAATGTAATGTAATGTAATCTACAAGCTCTCAATGCATCTGCTTGTAGATCGGCTATTTCTGGTTATTATATTGAGATCAGACCCTCCTTTCACGCCGCTTCACAAATCACACATTAAGACGTGGCATGTTTCATCCATGAGATGTTCTGTCTGCTTCTCATCCATGAGATGTTGTGTTTGTGATCTTCTCATCCATGAGATGTTGTGTTTGTGATCTTCTCATCCATGAGATGTTGTGTTTGTGTTCTTCTCATCCATGAGATGTTGTGTTTGTGATCTTCTCATCCATGAGATGTTGTGTTTGTGATCTTCTCATCCATGAGATGTTGTGTTTGTGTTCTTCTCATCCATGAGATGTTGTGTTTGTGTTCTTCTCATCCATGAGATGTTGTGTTTGTGATCTTCTCATCCATGAGATGTTGTGTTTGTGTTCTTCTCATCCATGAGATGTTGTGTTTGTGATCTTCTCATCCATGGTACAGGAGCTGCAGCTGGAGCACGCCCGCCAGGCGTTCCTCCAGAAGGACAAGGAGAAGAACGGGGTGATCTGTGCCATGGACTTCAGTGACATCATGGCCACCATCAGACACCACATGCTCACACCCTTCACCGAGGAGAACCTGGTGTCGGTGAGGACGGGGGGGGCGGGGGGGGGGGAAGCGGTGTTTCCCAAACATAACTGGTTTTATGGGTGACTATTAGGGCTGCAGGAACAAATCCATTTGAATACGAATCACGATTCTCATGTTGGACGATTCAGAATCCATTCTCATTAACACATCGACCACCAGAGGTTAATCTCATAATGTACTCACCAGTGCCAAGGTGTTATTGTTGTTTTTTTGTTTTTTTCATGTCGCCATAGATCTTGTTAAAATCCTTAAGATTGAGCCGTACACGGTCTGTTTACATCGGCGACATCTCACTGCTTCTACCAGTGAAGACCACGTGTCAAACGGGGCATCCATGTTGTAGTTAGAACGGTTTACGTTAAACAGTGATATGCGAGGAGAAAAAACTACAAGGAGAAAATGGTGTTTCAGTTTCGTCTGCAGAACGAGGGCGGACGTGATCGTCAAAACCGGATCCCAAATAATTCTGTTTCCGGTCATCAAACCGGAAGCGGAAATGGATCAAAAAATTCCGAAAGCGCTTAACAGTATTTAACGGACCGTAGGACTACGTTCTTGGCGGTTAATGTGTTAAAAAAAACATTATTTATTTTTAAATATGTTTTCTTTTTTTTCCTGTGCAGTATTTTTGTATAATGACATTTTTGAGAAGTGGAAACTTCTGGACTGAATCGGGGAAAAAAAACGATTTTGAATCGAGAATCGTTTGTTTTGAAAACAAATGAAAAAAAAGTGAATCGTGACCCCAAGAACCTGAATGGAATGGTGAGATAGCAGACGATGCACAGCCCAGTCACTATGAGGCATGGAACAATTTATCTTAAATCCATTTAAATCCATTCAATAAAAGGTGAATCGCGATGCAAAAAAATTGCCAGATGGTGGAAAACGTTCAAAACCGGAAACCGAAACCGAAACCGAAAACGTGTTTCATTAGAGCGAGTGTGAAAACATCTAAATACAGCTGGTAGTGACGCCGCTGATCAGCTGATCAACACACGTTGAAAGGCTAAAGATACCAAGGATTAGACAGTGACGTCACTGACGTCTGAAAAGACGAGCAAAAGAAACCTCTCTTATACTTAGTAAGAGAGTTTTCAGTCATTTTCTGCTGTATTGAAAAGAGGATCAGAGAAAACACAGTTTTTCTTTATTTTTTAAAGAAGAAAATAGTGTATTTGACAGTTGAGACGGTTGTATTTTGGGGAAGTACTGTAAACACTGTGAACATACATTACGTAACACGGTGTCTGCTCTGATCTCATAGACCTCATATCAGTGACTAATAGCAGCAGAATGATAAGATAAGATAAGCTTTATTGATCCTCGTGGGTAAATCCTGCTGTCACAGTAGACACAGTAAAACCACATCTATACCTGCTCTATGACACTGTGGTTCTACACCTTTTCAGGCCCCAACCCCCCAAAAGAATCCTATTTGAACTGGGGACCCCCAAAATAATCATATTTGAACTGGGGACCCCCAAAAGAATCCTATTTGAACTGGGGACCCCCCACCCTGACAGTGGAGTGTAGGAGTTGAGGCATTACATTTAGATTCACTCGGTTCCACAGATAAATGTTGTGAAAATAGCAGATCTACAAGCTCACCTCTTCAGACTCCAGCTCAGCCCGTAGCACTTGCCCTCCTAGCCTTGACGACCTAGCAGTCTAATGCCAAGATATATAACTATATATATATATATATATATATAACTATCTAATGCAAAGATATATAACTATATCTATATATATATATATATAACTATCTAATGCAAAGATATATAACTATATCTATATATATATATAACTATCTAATGCAAAGATATATAACTATATCTATATCTATATATAACTATCTAATGCAAAGATATATAACTATATCTATATATATATATAACTATCTAATGCAAAGATATATAACTATATCTATATCTATGTATATAACTATCTAATGCAAAGATATATAACTATATCTCTCTATATATATATAACTATCTAATGCAAAGATATATAACTATATCTATATCTATATATAACTATCTAATGCAAAGATATATAACTATATCTATATCTATGTATATAACTATCTAATGTAAAGATATATAACTATATCTCTATATATATATATAACTATCTAATGCAAAGATATATAACTATATCTATATATATATATAACTATCTAATGCAAAGATATATAACTATATCTATATATATATATAGGTCCCCACGGTCATGAAATTCCTGGAAATATTTTGAAATTGAAAAAAAAAAAATCCAGTACTGGAAAAGTTTGGGAATTGATCAAAGGTCCTGGAATTTATCAAGGGTCCTGGAAAAATATTTGGCTATGCATTGTTTTTGGCTATTGATTTTGTTAATACAAAACATTTTCATAAACATGTATAACATTACACGAAATATGTAACATAAGTAGTTTTTCGCCGAACGGGCTGTGTGATGGCATATATTATTTAAATAAAATAAGTCATACGGATGCCATAATGAGTCTTCCAGTGAGCTATGCCCTAATTTTGCACGAAATTTTGAATGAAATTGTACTTTTCTATATTCTATGCTTTATTTTTGCTACACTGCCTATCTTTGGGCATTCTACATAGGAGTAAGAGACACATTATTGCGCTGAATGATTGTTATATAGGCCTGGAAATTGGGCTAAATATTCTGGAAAAGTTTTGGAAAAGTTTTGGAAATTCATTGCTAAAAATGTGTGGGGACCCTGTATATAACTATCTAATCTAATCTAATGCAAGATATATAACTATAACTATATCTATGTATATATTCAATTCAATTCAATTCAATTCAATTCAATTCAATTCAATTCAAACAACTTTATTTTCCTTTCGGAACTTCGTTTGTGCAGTGGTTAAAAGACAAACATACATATAGTCAATACATATATACCTATGTCACTATAAAAGGCACAAAGTTCATTTAAAACTACTACTTAAAAGCATGATAAAACTTAAAAGCATGATAAAAAATAATATATTATATTGCAACCCATGTGTTAGCGTGTATGTCACAGGGTGAATGGAGAACCAGGTAGATTGAAGACAGAGCGCTCGTTTTTAGGCACGGGGCTTCGGGGCGAGGCGGGGCTTTTCGAGATAGGGTTTATTAGCGAGGCTCGCGAGGAGGAGGAGGAGAAGGAGGACGCGGCACTGCGAGGCGGGGGTTTATTACGTGAGGCGAGGAGGAGCTCCTCCTCGCGAAATAAACCGTCCTCCTTCTGAGAAGGGGGACGGTTTATTTCGCGAGGAGGAGCTCCTCCTCGCGAAATAAACCGTCCTCCTCCTCCGAGGAGGAGAAGGAGAACGCGGAGAGGCGGGGCTTTGATGTGCCGAGACCTGTCTTTTGTTGTTCCCCCCCACATAGCAACCAGGAAGCTACGCTAGGGGAACGCTGAACACGCGTGCACACGCACACGCTTGTCCACGACGGAGGCGCGCCGACAAGTGGAGCTTGAGGCCGAGGAAGCGCGCCCTCGCGCCTCCAGGCGCGAGTGCCCGCGCTGACCGGCCGATGCTCCACTTGTCGACTCAGCGCCGTTTGAGTTGTAAACCGATAGGGACAGAATAGTTCTTTTCATGGATCACTGTGTGTGTGTGTGTGTGTGTGTGTGTGTGTGTGTGTGTGTGTGTGTGTGTGTGTGTGTGTGTGTGTGTGTGTGTGTGTGTGTGTGTGTGTGTGTGTGTGTGTGTGTGTGTGTGTCAGGGAGAAAGTAAAACAAAAGCCAGAACACAATAAAAGTATCTTAACAGTCCTGCTTTCAATAAACCAAAAAAAGCATGAGCGCGTGTGTGTGCGCTTGTGTGTGTGTGTGTGTGTGTGTGTGTGTGACTGTGTGTGTGTGGTCGCAGCCATATATGTTTGTGCACAAGCCTGGCTTGTGGCTCCCTCTAGTGTTGCTTCTACAGAATTGCTGGGTGGGTGGTAAAAACGAACGCGCCTTCTTCAATCTACCTGGTTCTCCATTCACCCTGTAACATGTACACTACTAGCGTCCATCAGGTGGAATAGTCCAACGTGTTTGAGGGAGGGAGGGAGGGAGGGAGGGGGGGGGGGGGGGGGGGCTCCACCAGACCTAGATGTTCAGCAGTCTGATGGAGGTAGGTACAAAGCTATCTGAGCCCCTTTTTGAGAGTTTCGAAGCTCTGTAACGACGGCCTGAGGGCATCAGTTTGTAGTGTGTATGAAGTGTGTGTGTATTGTCCTGAACTATTTTATATAACTATCTAATGCAAAGATATATAACTATATCTATATATATATAACTATCTAATGCAAAGATATATAACTATATCTATATATATATAACTATCTAATGCAAAGATATATAACTATATCTATATCTATGTATATAACTATCTAATGCAAAGATATATAACTATATCTATATATATATATGTATATATCTATATATAACTATCAAAGGTTAAAATGTCATTGTTTGTATAGTTTCAATCCTATAGTGCAGGGGTCTTCAACAGGGGGTCCGGGACTCCTAGGGGGTCCTCAGAGTTACTACAGGGGGGCCACCAAATCTGTGTGTGATAGGACTTTTTCTTTTACATGAACCACTTGAACCCTAGCATCCCTTTTCTGAGGAGAACTTTAGCCAAAAATAGCTGATCTACAAGCTCACAACGCCTCGCGCTGCGAGGCGTTGTGAGCTTGTAGATCGGCTATTATTGGCAAGGAGGTGTAGGCTTAGAGGGAAAAAAGACCAGACCAAGTAAAAAAAAGAGTTTAATCTGAAACACAATTGTATACAGTATGTAGTGGTGTACTGCTTCATCTCTCTCTCTCGGCTAGGGGGTCCTTGGTAGCAGAGACCCCCTGCTACAGTGCATATAGTTTCAATGTACAAATTATTGATTGTTTGATATTCTACTGCATGGGTTCCCAAACCTTTCAGCCCGCGACCCCAAAATAATGCGGCCATTGACTCGCGACCCCACCTAACCCCCGAGGTAATTTATGCACATAAACTTGCACGTTCGGTGTGCATTTGTAATGTATTAAAATGTTTTTTCTTTTCTTTTCTAACACATTGTGTGCCAAAAACGGTCCGGACCGTTTTTGAGAATCCATGCGGGGAGGGCCATAAACGGTCTGGACAGTTTTTGGCCCAATTTTATTTTTATACGTGGGGCCCACGTGGGGCGCTCTAACGAAACTTTGGGATCATTCAAGGAGTCTCTAAGAAGGAGAGGCTGGATGTGGATCCATGTCAAAAATCCTTCCGGTCGGCCGCTCCAATGTTAACTCCTTGACTAAAAGCTTAATATCTCCATTTCTTTTTAACGTGGTGGAAGTGAGCCGTTTTCGATCGGCGATCACTCTGCAATGGAGGATCGCGCAATAAAGAAATATTATTGTTCCAGGCGTTAGTTGGGACCCTCCGCCGTCTCGCACGCATGCTTTGTTTACATGCACTTCCGCGTCGGGGCTTCTACAGCACGAAACGTATCAACGTAAGTGGATGGAAGATATGCAGGCACTGAACGTATAATATTTTAATAAACCAGGGAATGTGTTGAGAGCGAATGCTAAATGTAAATACACAGAATAAAGTTGTGTGTCTGTGTTGTTCCTCTGTCAGGCAGCAGGGGGCAGCACCACTCATGTGGTCAGTTTCTCCTACTTCAATGCCTTCAACTCTCTGCTGAACAACATGGAGCTGATCCGTAAGATCTACAGTACACTGTCTGGGACACGCACAGACACACTGGTGACTAAAGGTACACACACACACACACACACACACACACACACACACACACACACACACACACACACACACACTGTCTGGGACACGCACAGACACACTGGTGACTAAAGGTACACACACACACACACACACACACACCCTGTCTGGGACACGCACAGACACACTGGTTACTAAAGGTACACACACACACACACACACACACACACACACTGTCTGGGACACACACAGACACACTGGTTACTAAAGGTACACACACACACACTGTCTGGGACACGCACAGACACACTGGTTACTAAAGGTACACACACACACACACACACACACACACACACACTGTCTGGGACACGCACAGACACACTGGTTACTAAAGGTACACACACACACACACACACACACACACACACACACACACACACTGTCTGGGACACGCACAGACACACTGGTTACTAAAGGTACACACACACACACACACACACACACACACACACACACACACACACACACACACTCTGTCTGGGACACGCACAGACATTACATTACAGTCATTTAGCAGACGCTTTTATCCAAAGAGACTTACAATAAGTGTATTCAACATAGGTAGGGAACTAAAACTACTAATCACCAGAAGTCTGAAGTGCATTTTCTGCAACACACTGGTTACTAAAGGCACACACACACACACACACACACACACACACACACACTGTCTGGGACACGCACAGACACACTGGTTACTAAAGGTACACACACACACACACACACACACACACACACACACTGTCTGGGACACGCACAGACACACTGGTTACTAAAGGTACACACACACACACACACACACACACACACACACACACACACACACACTCTGTCTGGGACACGCACAGACATTACATTACAGTCATTTAGCAGACGCTTTTATCCAAAGAGACTTACAATAAGTGTATTCAACATAGGTAGGGAACTAAAACTACTAATCACCAGAAGTCTGAAGTGCATTTTCTGCAACACACTGGTTACTAAAGGTACACACACACACACACACACACACACACATATATATATATATATATATATATATATATATATATATATATATATATATATATATATATATATATATATATATATATATATATATATATATATATATATATATATATATATATATATATATATCAACACATTGTGGGCTTGTAGATCTGCTATTTTCAAAAGATTTTTATACATTTGAAAACTTGAAATGGGACTCTCTCTCTCTCTCTCTCTCTCTCTCTCTCCCCCCCCCTCCCCCCCACAGAGGAGTTTGTCCATGCAGCCAATAAGTTTGGTCAGATAACTCCTATGGAGATAGACATCCTGTACCAGCTGTCAGGTCTGCACTCTCCCTCTGGGTAAGAGCCTACCTTTATACCCTGTATACCCCTTACCCTACCTATATAACCTTTATACCCCTTACCCTACCTTTATACCATTTATACCCCTTACCCTACCTTTATACCCCTTACCCTACCTTTATACCCCTTACCCTACCTTTATACCCCTTACCCTACCTTTATACCCCTTACCCTGCCTTTATACCCCTTACCCTACCTTTATACCCTTTATACCCCTTACCCTACCTTTATACCCCTTACCCTACCTTTATACCCCCTTTATACCCCTTACCCTACCTTTATACCCCTTACCCTACCTTTATACCCCTTACCCTACCTTTATACCCCCTTTATACCCCTTACCCTACCTTTATACCCCTTACCCTACCTTTATACCCCTTACCCTACCTTTATACCCCCTTTATACCCCTTACCCTACCTTTATACCCCTTACCCTACCTTTATACCCCTTACCCTACCTTTATACCCCCTTTATACCCCTTACCCTACCTTTATACCCCTTACCCTACCTTTATACCCCTTACCCTACCTTTATACCCCCTTTATACCCCTTACCCTACCTTTATACCCCTTACCCTACCTTTATACCCCTTACCCTACCTTTATACCCCTTACCCTACCTTTATACCCCTTACCCTATACACAAATCCACGGAGCGCTGCCCTGGGCGCAGCCATTGCTGCGGTGTCAACTCTCAACGGACGCGACACCGCAGCAATGGCCGCCTACAGGCAGCGCGTCTGTGGATTCGTCTATTACTCACCCCATGCAGACTTGAATTCATAGACATGTTGTAGTTTGTGTCTCATTCCTAAGCCAAAAATGTGATGACAAGCAGCGGTTCCGGTAGGAGACACAAAGGAGACTCTTTGTGTCTCCTACCGGGACTGCTGACGGTTAAAATAAACTGTTAGTATAGGATTTAGAAGACATTTGTAGAATCCCCCAGAAGCAAAGATTTGAGTTAAAAATGTTTGCTTCAAAAACATATATATTTAAAGATTTGCACAAATGTCCATGATTTTTCTCCCAAAAATAGCACATCTGAAGGTAAATGACTTCAAGGTCAAAGTCGATGACACAATCATCTCTGGCAAAGAAGAGATGACCTATTTGGGATGTATTCTTGACACATACCTGACAGGAGAAAGCATGGCAACAAAGGTGGTCAAAGGAGTAAACCAGATTTATGGGCAGAGTTACCTCTTTTGTCAACCCTCAGGCCCTCAGGACCCTCTCAGGGGCCCTGATTCAGCCCCTTTTTGACTATGCTAGCTCCTCTTGGTACTCCAACACCTCAGTGTCACTGAAGACTAAGCTTCAAACCTCCCAAAACAAACTGATTCGACTACCTCTCGGACTGGGGCCCATGACCCACCTCTCTCCCATTCACTTTACCAGCCTAGGCTGGCTCAGGGTGGAAGACAGGGTTAAACAACTAAAAATGGGACTGGTCTTCAAAATTGTAAATGCAGATTTGCCCGTAATGCCCCCTATACCCGCATATCTGTCAAAATACCTCCAAAAAGTTAGTGACACCCACAGTCACGAAACTAGAGTGAGCGTAAACAACAATCTGGTACCACCCACCCATAAAACAAATGGAACAATGGAATAGTCTAACCCCATCCCTCAAAAAATGCAGTTCGCTGGGCCCATTCAAAACAGCCCTAAAAATTCATCTTTCTGGAGGCCAAAAGAGGAGTTAGTACCAGTTTCCCGGTAGACAGACGACCCCCCTCCCCTTTTGTGTCATGATGGTGATGATAATAATAATAATAATGATGATAATGAATGTGTCATGATGGTGATGATAATAATAATAATAATAATGATGATAATTAATGTGTCATGATGGTGATAATAATAAATGTATGTGATGGGTCCTCAGGCGTCTCAACCTGTCTGACATTGAGAGGATAGCACCGCTAGAGGAAGGCTCTCTGCCTCACCACCTGGTGGAAGCACAGAAACAGGTACGTTACTAGTTACTTTGTAGATATACATTATTATTAGGGGTGTGCCGATATATCGTCCCGCGATATATCGCGATACGTTTTCGTGACGATATGTATCGTTTTGGGGGGAAAATATATCGTTTTGATTTTTTTTTTTTTTTTTTTACAATAATAATAATCAGGCATGCAAACAGCCCCGAGGGGAAAAGGGTGACAACATGTTGTTTTTTTCGGGTCAGGTGTCACACTATTGCCCTATTTGGATTCAAAACGGCTATTGTAGCTGAAAAGCTACAAGTTTGCGTCTGAATAATGCAAAAACAGAATTATTTGTTTGCATTTTTTCTCCCCCATATATTTTCATAATAAAAAAGTGCGTATCGTATCGAAATCGTATCGAAGTTGTGAGCCAAATATCGTATCGTATCGTTTGGTGAAATGAGTGTATCGGCACACCCCTAATTATTATAAAACATACATTAACCACTCTAGCCATGTTTTATACCTATAGGCTATTTGAAGCTGAGCTTCAAATAGATCTTGTAGAGCTTGTAGATCTGCTATTTTCAAACACTAGTACTTTTACTTTTGGTACTTTAAGTATATTTTGATGCCAATACTTTTTGGAACACAGGCCTTTTACTGGTAACAGAGTATTTTTGTATTGTGGTATTGCTACTTTTACTTAAGTAAAATATCTGAGTACTTCTTCCACCACTTACTCTAAGGTCTATCTCTAAAAGATGATTTGAATCTAAAGATAATTGTATTCAACACAATACTTGTCTCTGCATATTATAATCTGCTGCAGTGTCAGTGTCTCTGTGGTAAGTACGTGGTTTTGGAGCTCTGTTCTTTCTCTCTCATGTTCCCCGTCTGTCAAGCTACCAGACATTAGAAATGTTCTGTAAACATCTTACAACCAGTGTTCATGTTCATTTAGATTTAGTCCTAGTCTTTAGAGTAAAGTTCCATTTAGTTTTAGTCATATTTTACACATCTGAAATGTTTTAGTTTTTGTCTAGTTTTAGTCGATTAAATATCATGAAATTATAGTCGAGTAAATCTACAGTTGATTTAGTCGACTATAATGTATTTTAGTGGTGCCTTGATTGTAGCCTGGTAAACCCCCCTCCCTCAGGAAGGAGTCTGGTCTACAGACCTGTATGAAGGAGTCTGGTCTACAGACCTGTATGGGAGGAGTCTGGTCTACAGACCTGTATGGGCCATTTGGGAGCTGGGCTGGATTAGTACAGTTGACTGACAACCCCTTCAGCCAATCAGGAGTCCGTTCCCCTTCGGCCAATCAGCAGCTCATTTTCCCCATCCCCAGCCAAGTATGACACAGGGGGACTTTTGAAGGGGCCATGCCCAAAATAGGTTGCTTTATTCGGATACATACGTGTCACTGCCCGCCCCGGCCGGTTCTCTGAATTTTTATTTTTAAATATGCTTTGTCATGATTAATTGACCACATATATTAAGTTAAACAACTAAGTTCTATCCAAACGATATCTTACAAGTAAATTCCCTGCCTCAAAAAAGAAGTTTGAGAGCGTTTTAAAGTTTTAAAACCGGGCAAACAAGATGGCGGCCCGTTCCATTTTTGTCGGCTGCAGTCGGTTCCATTCGGTTTCACTCGAACTCGCCACCTGATTGGCCAACCGACAGTTATGAACTGTGAAGAAACGCCCAGACAGGCCTGTAGGCCACGCCCAGACAGGCCTGTAGGCCACGCCCAGACAGGCCTGTAGGCCAGACTCACTTCTGACAACAAATGGAAATTAGTTTTCTGGAGGGAGGGGTTTACCAGGCTACCTTGATGGCGTCGTAATGGCTGATTTGGCGTCGACGCATTGTGAGCTTGTAGATCTGCTATTTTCAGACCACAACCACACATAAACTGACTTATATTTTTGTTCTACTGGATCTCTTCTCCTCTAGTCTTAGTTCTACTGGATCTCTTCTCCACTAGTCTTAGTTCTACTGGATCTCTTCTCCTCTAGTCTTAGTTCTACTGGATCTCTTCTCCTCTAGTCTTAGTTCTACTGGATCTCTTCTCCTCTAGTCTTAGTTCTACTGGATCTCTTCTCCTCTAGTCTTAGTTCTACTGGATCTCTTCTCCACTAGTCTTAGTTCTACTGGATCTCTTCTCCACTAGTCTTAGTTCTACTGGATCTCTTCTCCACTAGTCTTAGTTCTACTGGATCTCTTCTCCACTAGTCTTAGTTCTACTGGATCTCTTCTCCTCTAGTCTTAGTTCTACTGGATCTCTTCTCCACTAGTCTTAGTTCTACTGGATCTCTTCTCCACTAGTCTTAGTTCTACTGGATCTCTTCTCCACTAGTCTTAGTTCTACTGGATCTCTTCTCCACTAGTCTTAGTTCTACTGGATCTCTTCTCCTCTAGTCTTAGTTCTACTGGATCTCTTCTCCTCTAGTCTTAGTTCTACTGGATCTCTTCTCCACTAGTCTTAGTTCTACTGGATCTCTTCTCCTCTAGTCTTAGTTCTACTGGATCTCTTCTCCTCTAGTCTTAGTTCTACTGGATCTCTTCTCCACTAGTATTAGTTCTACTGGATCTCTTCTCCACTAGTCTTAGTTCTACTGGATCTCTTCTCCACTAGTCTTAGTTCTACTGGATCTCTTCTCCTCTAGTCTTAGTTCTACTGGATCTCTTCTCCACTAGTCTTAGTTCTACTGGATCTCTTCTCCATTAGTCTTAGTTCTACTGGATCTCTTCTCCACTAGTCTTAGTTCTACTGGATCTCTTCTCCATTAGTCTTAGTTCTACTGGATCTCTTCTCCACTAGTCTTAGTTCTACTGGATCTCTTCTCCACTAGTCTTAGTTCTACTGGATCTCTACTCCACTAGTCCCTAACATTTTAGTCTAGTTTTTATTTGTTGACGAAATTGTCAATATATTAGTCATAGTTTTAGTCATCATAGTATCGTTTTTATTCAGTTGTGATTTAGTTTTTGTAAACTAAATGACTTATTCTCTATATATTATTTTCAATTACACACCCCATGAAGACTTGAATTCATGGAGATTTTTTTGTAACAGCTGAAATCAATAATATATCAGTAATCTGATATTAACCTGCGGGCCGCATTAAGTGAAGGTGGGGGCCGCATGTGGCCCCTGGGCCGCCCGTTGCCCATGTACCCCTGTTTCTCCAGCAGGGGGACGGTTCATGTAGTGTAATAATGACATGCTGTACCCCTGTGTGTCCAGCAGGGGGACGGGTCATGTAGTGTAATAATGACATGATGATGATGATTCAAGTTTCTTTATTAAGATAAACCCCTTGAGATGAGCCATCGATATATCACAATAGTCAAACAATGGAAGTATTAATTGTGTAGCCAGTTTCTTACGGACATTGAGTGAAAAACAGTCTCTGGATCTATATAAGACACTTATTCCAAAGTTAACCTTTTTTAGAACATGATTAATGTGAGATGTAAATGTGAGTTCTGAGTCCAGCCATACACCAAGATATTTTATGTTGTCAGCTTTATGCAGAGGCATGCCGTCATGACTGGTTATTATAAAAGAAGCAGGAATGGATTTGAGTTTAGACATGCTGTACCCCTGTGTCTCCAGCAGGGGGACGGGTCATGTAGTGTAATAATGACATGCTGTACCCCTGTGTCTCCAGCAGGGGGACGGGTCATGTAGTGTAATAATGACGTGCTGTACCCCTGTGTCTCCAGCAGGGGGACGGGTCATGTAGTGTAATAATGACATGCTGTACCCCTGTGTCTCCAGCAGGGGGACGGGTCATGTAGTGTAATAATGATGTGCTGTACCCCTGTGTCTCCAGCAGGGGGACGGGTCATGTAGTGTTATAATGACATGCTGTACCCCTGTGTCTCCAGCAGGGGGACGGGTCATGTAGTGTAATAATGACATGCTGTACCCCTGTGTCTCCAGCAGGGGGACGGGTCATGTAGTGTAATAACGATGTGCTGTACCCCTGTGTCTCCAGCAGGGGGACGGGTCATGTAGTGTAATAATGACATGCTGTACCCCTGTGTCTCCAGCAGGGGGACGGGTCATGTAGTGTAATAATGATGTGCTGTACCCCTGTGTGTCCAGCAGGGGGACGGGTCATGTAGTGTAATAATGATGTGCTGTACCCCTGTGTCTCCAGCAGGGGGACGGGTCATGTAGTGTAATAATGACGTGCTGTACCCCTGTGTGTCCAGCAGGGGGACGGGTCATGTAGTGTAATAATGACGTGCTGTACCCCTGTGTCTCCAGCAGGGGGACCGGTCATGTAGTGTTATAATGACATGCTGTACCCCTGTGTCTCCAGCAGGGGGACGGGTCATGTAGTGTAATAATGACGTGCTGTACCCCTGTGTCTCCAGCAGGGGGACGGGTCATGTAGTGTAATAATGACATGCTGTACCCCTGTGTCTCCAGCAGGGGGACGGGTCATGTAGTGTAATAATGACATGCTGTACCCCTGTGTCTCCAGCAGGGGGACGGGTCATGTAGTGTTATAATGACATGCTGTACCCCTGTGTCTCCAGCAGGGGGACGGGTCATGTAGTGTAATAATGACGTGCTGTACCCCTGTGTCTCCAGCAGGGGGACGGGTCATGTAGTGTAATAATGACGTGCTGTACCCCTGTGTCTCCAGCAGGGGGACGGGTCATGTAGTGTAATAATGACATGCTGTACCCCTGTGTCTCCAGCAGGGGGACGGGTCATGTAGTGTAATAATGACATGCTGTACCCCTGTGTCTCCAGCAGGGGGACGGGTCATGTAGTGTAATAATGACATGCTGTACCCCTGTGTCTCCAGCAGGGGGACGGGTCCAGGTCGGTGTTGCTTCAAGCAGGAGAGTCGGCCTACAGGTTCACTCTGGGAGCCATCGCTGGAGGTAAGATGATGGTTCTGTGTGCAGATCATCTTATTATTAATGTTATTAATTAGTTTCAGTCTTTTGAATTAAATATCATTTAGTTTTAGTCATATTTTAGTAATCTGAAATGTTTTAGTTTTTGTCTAGTTTTAGTCGACTAAATCTACAGTTGATTTAGTCGACACAAATGTATTTTGGCGGGCCGTGGTTTTACACAACGCGTCGCAGTTGTGAGCTTGTAGATCGTCTATTTTCAGAGCACAACCAAACATAAAATGACTTGTCTTTTAGTTCTACTGGATCTCTTCTCCACTAGATCCCTCACTAACATTTAAGTCTATTCATATCATCAATATATTTAGTCTTCGTTTTAGTCATCAAAGCTTAGTTTTCATTCAGTTTTTATTTAGTTTTCATCACTGAAAAAGGTATGGTAAAAAAAAATAGGTAAAGCAGACGTGTCTGCTGCATAAATAGTACAAAATAAATAGCCGATCTATAAGCTCATGCGCGACACGTTGTGATCTTGTAGATCTCCTATTTTTCCGGCTTTAGACTTGCGGTTAAAAATTGCAAAAAATTATCAAAAATGGCATTCATAATTAAATATCACCGTCCTAAAAGTGTGTGTGTGTGTGTGTGTGTGTGTGTGTGTGTGTGTGTGTGTGTGTGTGTGTGTGTGTGTGTGTGTGTGTGTGTGTGTGTGTGTGTGTGTGTGTGTGTGTGTGTGTGTGTGTGCAGCCACGGGGGCCACAGCGGTGTACCCCATAGACCTGGTGAAGACCCGCATGCAGAACCAGAGATCCACCGGGTCGTTCGTAGGAGAGCTGATGTACAAGAACAGCTTCGACTGCGCCAAGAAGGTCCTTCGCTACGAGGGAGCCTTTGGCTTCTACAGAGGTAGGGACCAGGAGACACCTGCTGGCCGCACGGCGTCACTGCACCTTGTGATGGCTATGGTCAACATTAGATCAGTGGTTCTCAACCAGTGGTCCGGGGACCACCAGTGGTCCTTGAGGGGGTTCCAGGTGGTCCCCAGCTACATGATGGAGAGTTGGTAACCAAATGGACCCTTTAACTCTTGAGATCTTTAACTCTTGAGAGTGTAACATTAAACCATTGGTTTCATTTTACGCTCTCAAAAGTTAAATTATTGTTAAACATCTGCATCACTTAATTAAAGTATTTCTCTTTTGATCAACATTTGCCTGTTATCTCTCCTATGGAACCAACATCAATACAGCATGGATGGAATTGTGGACAAAATCTTATCCAACGATAACAAAATATTAAGTTTTAGGTCAGAGAGTCTAAATCTCATCAAACGGTGGTTCATCCGCGGCTCAAATGCAGAATAAATAAAGGACCTTTATGTGAAAAGGGTTGAAAAGCACTGATATGAACATGTTCAAAATGTTTCAAAGTTGAACATATCTAGAAGTGTTCACAACGCACCGCGATCAACACGATGTGCTGTTTTATTTGGTGCTTTGTGCAGACACGTTGTGAGCTGGCTTGTAGATCGGCTATTTTCACTTCTTTTCTTTCTGTAAAGAAATGAATGAATGATGATTACTGCTGTGTCACACATATCCCATGATGCTTTGCAGGTCTGGTTCCTCAGCTTATAGGCGTGGCTCCAGAGAAAGCCATCAAACTGACCGTGAGTCTCACACACACACACACACACACACACACACACACACACACCCCCCCACACACACACACACACACACACACACACACACACACACACACACACACACACACACACACACAACCCCACACACACACACACACACACACACACACACACACACACACACACACACACACACACACACCCACACCCACACCCACACCCACCCACACACACACACACACACACACACACACAGACCCTCTCCTATACAACTCTTACAGAGTTGTAGTTCATAAATCTATTTCCAGTAGACAAAAGGAAAAGGCACAGAAAACGTGTCACATTGAGGCGTATATGAGATGAATCGAACACTGACCTGTACTGTAAAGTAACTAAGTACTCATAGTACTCATTGTGTAAAGTAACTAAGTACTCAAGTAGGCCTACTGTACAATTTTGAGGATCTTTTACTTTACTGGAGTATTTCCAATTTTCAGTACGTTTACTTCTACTCCACTACATCTCAGAGGCAAATATTGTACTTTTACTCCATTACAATTATTTAAAAACTTTAGTTACTAGTTACTGTGTAGATTTGGATTATTATTACAAAACATACATTAACCACTTCAGCCTATTTAAACTTTGGCTATTTGAAAATAGCAGATCTACAAGCTCACAACGCGTCGCGAGCTTGTAGATCTGCTATTTTCAAAAGACTTTTACACATTTTAGACGGGATACTTTGGTACTTTTACTCAAGTAAATCGTGTGTGTGTGTGTGTGTGTGTGTGTGTGTGTGTGTGTGTGTGTGTGTGTGTGTGTGTGTGTGTGTGTGTGTGTGTGTGTGTGTGTGTGTGTGTGTGTGTGTGTGTGTGTGTGTGTGTGTGTGTGTGTGTGTGTGTGTGTGTGTGTGTGTGTGTGTGTGTGTGTGTATGCGCGCTACAGGTAAACGACTTTGTCAGAGACAAATTCACCACAAAAGACGGCATCCCTCTGTTTGCTGAGGTGATGTCAGGAGCCTGTGTGAGTATAAGTACTTCTTTTAGAGTCCATTTGGTTAGTATTTAGTCTGAGTACTTCTTCTTAATATTAACAGCACATGTTATATGTCAGCCATAGACTCAATGTGTTTCAACATGCGATAACATATAGAACATAATAATTATTATAATATAATATAATATAATATTATATTATATTATATTATATTATATTATATTATATTATAATATAATATAATATAATATAATATAATATAATATAATATAATAATATAATATAGGCCCCACACCCTGGGGATTTATTTGTCACAGTATATTTGCACATAGGTGACATTTGTCCGTCCTATAACTACTAGGAGCAGTGAGCAGCCATTGTGTGGCTCTGGGAGCAATTAGAGTGTTGCTCAGGGACACACATGGACACATTGCTGGCCTGGAATCGTACCTGTGACAGCCAGAGGCCCTGGTTGTCACAGGTACGATTCCAGGCCAGCAATGTGTCCATGTGTGTCCCTGAGCAAGACTGTAATTGCGTCTGGCTCCCCAGGCGGGCTCACTAACCATATATGGCCCATCTATGGCTCACTAACCATCTATGGCCCATCTATGGCTCACTAACCATCTATGGCCCATCTATGGCTCACTAACCATCTATGGCCCATCTATGGCTCACTAACCATCTATGGCTCATCTATGGCTCACTGACCATCTATGGCCGCCCCCACATATAAGAGGATAATATGTTGCAATGAAACAAAAGGAAAAGATTAATTAGTAAATAACTAATAGGTAAGTGTGTGTGTGTGTGTGTGTGTGTGTGTGTGTGTGTGTGTGTGTGTGTGTGTGTGTGTGTGTGTGTGTGTGTGTGTGTGTGTGTGTGTGTGTGTGTGTGTGTGTGTGTGTGTGTGTGTGTGTGTGTGTGTGTGTGTGTGTGTGTGTGTCCACCAGGCCGGTGGATCTCAGGTGATCTTCACCAACCCTCTGGAGATCGTGAAGATCCGTCTCCAGGTGGCCGGAGAGATCACCACCGGACCCAGAGTCAGTGCCCTCAACGTGGTCCGAGACCTGGGCTTCTTCGGCCTCTACAAGGTACTGGAGGGACGGACGTTGTTTATTTATGAACAACGACCGGCGTGGAAAACAAGGACGTGTAGTGGATAAAAACATTTTTGGTTATTGCATCGTCTATTTCTCACTTCAAATGCTTTCAAAAACATTCTTGAGAGCAACGTTTAGTTGTAAATGACATTGTGTGTTTGTTTACATGGCTGTCATGTTGGATACAGCATAAAACCAAGCAGCGCAGGTATGAGCAGGTGTTCTGACTCTTTGATTAGACAGGTTGATATGAGCAGGTGCTCTGAGTCTCTGATTAGACAGGTTGATATGAGCAGGTGTTCTGAGTCTCTGATTAGACAGGTTGATATGAGCAGGTGCTCTGAGTCTCTGATTAGACAGGTTGATATGAGCAGGTGTTCTGAGTCTCTGATTAGACAGGTTGATATGAGCAGGTGTTCTGAGTCTCTGATTAGACAGGTTGATATGAGCAGGTGTTCTGAGTCTTTGATTAGACAGGTTGATATGAACAGGTGCTCTGAGTCTTTGATTAGACAGGTTGATATGAGCAGGTGTTCTGAGTCTCTGATTACAGGTTGATATGAGCAGGTGCTCTGAGTCTTTGATTAGACAGGTTGATATGAGCAGGTGTTCTGAGTCTCTGATTAGACAGGTTGATATGAGCAGGTGCTCTGAGTCTTTGATTAGACAGGTTGATATGAACAGGTGTTCTGAGTCTTTGATTAGACAGGTTGATATGAGCAGGTGCTCTGAGTCTTTGATTAGACAGGTTGATATGAACAGGTGTTCTGAGTCTTTGATTAGACAGGTTGATATGAACAGGTGTTCTGAGTCTTTGATTAGACAGGTTGATATGAGCAGGTGTTCTGAGTCTCTGATTAGACAGGTTGATATGAGCAGGTGTTCTGAGTCTCTGATTAGACAGGTTGATATGAGCAGGTGTTCTGAGTCTTTGATTAGACAGGTTGATATGAGCAGGTGCTCTGAGTCTTTGATTAGACAGGTTGATATGAGCAGGTGTTCTGAGTCTCTGATTAGACAGGTTGATATGAGCAGGTGCTCTGAGTCTTTGATTAGACAGGTTGATATGAGCAGGTGTTCTGAGTCTCTGATTAGACAGGTTGATATGAGCAGGTGCTCTGAGTCTTTGATTAGACAGGTTGATATGAACAGGTGTTCTGAGTCTCTGATTAGACAGGTTTATATGAGCAGGTGTTCTGAGTCTCTGATTAGACAGGTTGATATGAACAGGTGTTCTGAGTCTCTGATTAGACAGGTTGATATGAACAGGTGTTCTGAGTCTCTGATTAGACAGGTTGATATGAACAGGTGTTCTGAGTCTCTGATTAGACAGGTTGATATGAACAGGTGTTCTGAGTCTCTGATTAGACAGGTTGATATGAGCAGGTGTTCTGAGTCTTTGATTAGACAGGTTGATATGAGCAGGTGCTCTGAGTCTTTGATTAGACAGGTTGATATGAACAGGTGTTCTGAGTCTTTGATTAGACAGGTTGATATGAACAGGTGTTCTGAGTCTTTGATTAGACAGGTTGATATGAGCAGGTGTTCTGAGTCTCTGATTAGACAGGTTGATATGAGCAGGTGTTCTGAGTCTCTGATTAGACAGGTTGATATGAGCAGGTGTTCTGAGTCTTTGATTAGACAGGTTGATATGAGCAGGTGCTCTGAGTCTTTGATTAGACAGGTTGATATGAGCAGGTGTTCTGAGTCTCTGATTAGACAGGTTGATATGAGCAGGTGCTCTGAGTCTTTGATTAGACAGGTTGATATGAGCAGGTGTTCTGAGTCTCTGATTAGACAGGTTGATATGAGCAGGTGCTCTGAGTCTTTGATTAGACAGGTTGATATGAACAGGTGTTCCGAGTCTCTGATTAGACAGGTTTATATGAGCAGGTGTTCTGAGTCTCTGATTAGACAGGTTGATATGAACAGGTGTTCTGAGTCTCTGATTAGACAGGTTGATATGAACAGGTGTTCTGAGTCTCTGATTAGACAGGTTGATATGAGCAGGTGTTCTGAGTCTCTGATTAGACAGGTTGATATGAACAGGTGTTCTGAGTCTTTGATTAGACAGGTTGATATGAGCAGGTGTTCTGAGTCTTTGATTAGACAGGTTGATATGAACAGGTGTTCTGAGTCTCTGATTAGACAGGTTGATATGAGCAGGTGTTCTGAGTCTCTGATTAGACAGGTTGATATGAACAGGTGTTCTGAGTCTCTGATTAGACAGGTTGATATGAGCAGGTGTTCTGAGTCTCTGATTAGACAGGTTGATATGAACAGGTGTTCTGAGTCTCTGATTAGACAGGTTGATATGAACAGGTGTTCTGAGTCTCTGATTAGACAGGTTGATATGAACAGGTGTTCTGAGTCTCTGATTAGACAGGTTGATATGAGCAGGTGTTCTGAGTCTTTGATTAGACAGGTTGATATGAACAGGTGTTCTGAGTCTCTGATTAGACAGGTTGATATGAACAGGTGTTCTGAGTCTCTGATTAGACAGGTTGATATGAACAGGTGTTCTGAGTCTCTGATTAGACAGGTTGATATGAGCAGGTGTTCTGAGTCTCTGATTAGACAGGTTGATATGAACAGGTGTTCTGAGTCTCTGATTAGACAGGTTGATATGAGCAGGTGTTCTGAGTCTCTGATTAGACAGGTTGATATGAGCAGGTGTTCTGAGTCTTTGATTAGACAGGTTGATATGAACAGGTGTTCTGAGTCTTTTGAGGTGAGTCTGTTATAGAGCTCATCGTCATTATTCAGAAATATCACACCGCTGAATTCAGTGATCTTGCAACAGACACCCTCCTCCAGGCGACCCGACCAAGCCTGTGTCCAAGTGGCATGCTACTGCCCCCTACTGTCTCTCGGGGGCTTAGGGTGGAAGGTGAGATGTTAGCAGCAGGTGTTAGCGACACTAGGAGACTCTGGTCACTGTGGGTTGGGCCTCTGGGTCTGGCTCCTCCTCCTCGGGGCCTGGCTCCTCCTTCATCTGACCAGAAGTGACTTCTGTGCGTTGTGTCGTCGTTGCCGCTGAACAGCAAACATCTCATTCTACCTTTAAACCCCCCTATTCTGTGTGTGTGTGTGTGTGTGTGTGTGTGTGTGTGTGTGTGTGTGTGTGTGTGTGTGTGTGTGTGTGTGTGTGTGTGTGTGTGTGTGTGTGTGTGTGTGTGTGTGTGTGTGTGTGTGTGTGTCTCTGCAGGGTGCCAAAGCGTGTTTCCTCAGAGACATCCCGTTCTCAGCCATCTACTTCCCAGTGTACGCTCACACCAAGGCCCAGATGGCTGATGAGCAAGGCAGGCTGGGACCTCTGCAGCTGCTGACCGCTGGAGCCATCGCAGGTACACTGACCCACTGACCCACTGTCCTACTGACCCACCGTCCTACTGACCTACTGACCCACCGTCCTACTGACCCACTGTCCTACTGACCCTAACCCTGACCTACTGACCCACCGTCCATACACACACTGACCCTGACCATTATGACGTCATCAAGGCATCGCCAAAATACATTATAGTCACTAAATCAACTGTAGTTTTAGTCGACTAAAACTACAACATGTCAGATGACTAAAATATAACTAAAACTAAATCAAAAATAATGGAAGCCTTTATATATGTTATTAATATAAGTACTTATATATAGTGTTACTGCTGATCAGAAATGGAACCACTGACTGTATATTTGTGACAACTGTCTGTCTGTCTGTCTCTCTGTCTCTCTGTCTGTCTGTACTAACTGTCTGTCTGTCTGTACTAACTGTCTGTCTGTCTCTCTGTCTCTCTGTCTGTCTCTCTGTCTGTCTGTCTGTCTGTCTGTCTGTCTGTCTGCCTGCCTGTCTGTCTGTCTGTGTTTTTCCCGCCAGGTGTTCCCGCCGCCTCGCTGGTGACGCCCGCTGATGTCATCAAGACGCGCCTGCAGGTGGCAGCCAGGGCGGGGCAGACCTCGTACAGCGGAGTCATCGACTGTTTCAGGAAGATCATGGCAGAGGAGGGCTTCAAGGCTCTGTGGAAGGGGGCCGCAGGTCTGTGTGTGTGTGTGTGTGTGTGTGTGTGTGTGTGTGTGTGTGTGTGTGTGTGTGTGTGTGTGTGTGTGTGTGTGTGTGTGTGTGTGTTAGAGCCCTGCACGGGCCCAATATGTGGTATTTCAGCCCGTGGCCCGTAGGTGTCGCAATTTTACAGCCCGAGACCTGTTTATTTATTATTATTCATTCATTATTTTGGAGCGTGAACTGGTGCACACTGACCTGGTGCATCACACTGCGCATGGCAGCCAGCTCAGCAGCCGGCTGCACTCTGACGCTCTGATAAACAAACCCACAAGAAGTCAGACACAGCGTCATGATCCTCACCCAGCCAGCAACAACAACAACAAAGATTATGTCCTACCTTTCTGTGAGGTAAACTGTGATGAATAATATTGCATAAATAGTTCCAATCCAGGGCGTAACACACAAACACAGACTCCTCATTCTGAGTCACCAGCGTTGTGAAGAAAAAGTGTAGTCTTCTAATGTGTGTGTGTGTGTGCGCGACACGTGTGTGTGTTGTTGTCACGTGACTACTACTAGCAGCGTGCCTGCCTGCAGGCTGCTAGTGCTGCTGACCAACCATGAACTATACCTGGGTTTAGTGCTGCTGACCAACCATGAACTATACCTGGGTTTAGTGCTGCTGACCAACCATGAACTATACCTGGGTTTAGTGCTGCTGCACAACCATGAACTATACCTGGGTTTAGTGCTGCTGACCAACCATGAACTATACCTGGGTTTAGTGCTGCTGACCAACCATGAACTATACCTGGGTTTAGTGCTGCTGACCAACCATGAACTATACCTGGGTTTAGTGCTGCTGACCAACCATGAACTATACCTGGGTTTAGTGCTGCTGCACAACCATGAACTATACCTGGGTTTAGTGCTGCTGACCAACCATGAACTATACCTGGGTTTAGTGCTGCTGACCAACCATGAACTATACCTGGGTTTAGTGCTGCTGACCAACCATGAACTATACCTGGGTTTAGTGCTGCTGCACAACCATGAACTATACCTGGGTTTAGTGCTGCTGCACAACCATGACCTATACCTGGGTTTAGTGCTGCTGCACAACCATGAACTATACCTGGGTTTAGTGCTGCTGCACAACCATGAACTATACCTGGGTTTAGTGCTGCTGACCAACCATGAACTATACCTGGGTTTAGTGCTGCTGACCAACCATGAACTATACCTGGGTTTAGTGCTGCTGCACAACCATGAACTATACCTGGGTTTAGTGCTGCTGCACAACCATGACCTATACCTGGGTTTAGTGCTGCTGACCAACCATGAACTATACCTGGGTTTAGTGCTGCTGACCAACCATGAACTATACCTGGGTTTAGTGCTGCTGACCAACCATGAACTATACCTGGGTTTAGTGCTGCTGCACAACCATGAACTATACCTGGGTTTAGTGCTGCTGCACAACCATGACCTATACCTGGGTTTAGTGCTGCTGCACAACCATGAACTATACCTGGGTTTCGCCAGAGGCGGATTATGTTACCAGAGTGAAAGAATCTGCGCAAAATGTTCGGTGAGCCCGAGCCCGGCCCGATGTTCAAATACAGAAACGGCCCTAGCCCTGGGCCCTGTGTGTGTGTGTGTGTGTGTGTGTGTGCGTGTGCGTGCGTGCGAGCAAGTGTGTTTGTGTTGCATATAAACTAACGTTCTCTCTCTCTCTCTGTCTCTCTCTGTCTCTCTCTCTCTCTCTCTCTCTCTGTCTCTCTCTCTCTCTCTCTCTCTCTCTCTCTCTCTCTCTCTCTCTCTCTCTCTCTCTCTCTCTCTCTCCAGCTCGTGTGTTCCGCTCGTCCCCTCAGTTCGGTGTGACCTTGGTGACCTATGAGCTTCTACAGAGATGGTTCTATGTGGACTTTGGAGGAAGGTGAGTCTGACAGAACTAATCCATCTACATGTGTTTAATCTCATAACATACAGTAGGAGTTACATAGTAACTCCTCTCCTCTCCTCTCCTCTCCTCTCCCCTCCCCTCCCCTCCCCTCCCCTCCCCTCCCCTCCCCTCCCCTCCCCTCCCCTCTCCTCTCCTCTCCTCTCCTCTCCTCTCCCCTCCCCCTCCCCTCCCCTCCCCTCCCCTCCCCTCCCCTCCCCTCTCTCTCCTCTCCTCTCCTCTCCTCTCCTCTCCTCTCAGTCGTCCTTCAGGTTCAGAGCCGACGCCCAGGTCTCGTATCTCGGAGCCCCTCCCCCCCATCAACGCCGACCACGTGGGGGGCTACCGGCTGGCGGCCGCCACCTTCGCCGGCGTAGAGAACAAGTTCGGCCTCCACCTGCCCAAGTTCAAGTCCTCCGGAGTGGTGTCCATCCTCCCGCAGGAGCCCGCGCCCGGCCCCGCCCCCGGCCCCGTGCCCACCCCGGCCGCAGAGACCACCCCGGACCCCTAGAGATCACCCACCCCCCCTCTCTCTCTCTCTCTCTCTCTCTCTCTCTCTCTCTCTCTCTCCTCTATAAAGGAGGACATTTAGGATTTAGCAAACCAAACATAAACACACACATGAGTTGTACACTTCACTCACACACACACACACACACACACACACACACACACCCTTCAGCGCACAAACACTCCATGTACACACTCCACAACCAAGGGGCCATTAACATAGAAGCACACACACACACACACACACACACACACACACACACACACACACACACACACACACACACACACACACACACACACACACACACACACACACACAGGGTAAGGGGTCCCAGGTCAGTTCATGGAGGTCACAGGTCACAGGTCACAGGCGGCCATGTTGGCAAAGACGTTCTAGACCTCTCAGTACGTAGGTCCTTCACACGCGTTACCATGGATACACGTTAACCCTTCAAGACCCGGGAGCACATCTGTGTCATTTTTACATTATAGCAGATCTACAAGATCTACAAGCTCATGAGCTTGTAGATCTGCTATCTTTTTGAAAAATCGTGAAAATGTGTGCAAATCTTTGAATATATATATTTTAAAATATATATATTTTAAAATATATATATTCTAAAGCAAACATTAGTAAAATATGTAGTTCTAAGGATGAAGGCTCTGTTCATTCTGCTCAAACAGAGTCAGGGTCAACACTCTGCTACACCAGTGGGTCTCAAAGTGTGGTCCAGGGACCCCTCGTGGGCCCTTGAGGGTCTGTAACTCTGAGAGTGTACACATGGAACCAAATGGACCAAATGTAAGGGTCCATTTGGTTCCATGTGTACACTCTCAGAGTTACAGACATGTAAGGGTCCATTTGGTTCCATTTGTACACTCTCAGAGTTACAGACATGTAAGGGTCCATTTGGTTCCATTTGTACACTCTCAGAGTTACAGACATGTAAGGGTCCATTTGGTTCCATGTGTACACTCTCAGAGTTACAGACCTGTAAGGGTCCATTTGGTTCCATTTGTACACTCTCAGAGTTACAGACCCGTAAGGGTCCATTTGGTTCCATGTGTACACTCTCAGAGTTACAGACCTGTAAGGGTCCATTTGGTTCCATGTGTACACTCTGAGTTACAGACCTGTAAGGGTCCATTTGGTTCTATTTGTACACTCTGAGTTACAGACCTGTAAGGGTCCATTTGGTTCACACTCTCAGAGTTACAGGGGTCTTTGAAACTAAAATAAAGGTAGAGAACCACTGTGCTTCACTAAATGAACGGGGTCTTGATCAGTATCATTGGTAACACTGAAGGAAGTAAGGAAGAGGCCCAGTTTGTGTCCAACATGGCCGCCCACTGCGTAGAGAGCCTGTTCAACAGCAGAGACTAAAGAGGTGCTAAAAACATGTCCTGTATTTCCAGCTCCATCATCATATATATATTATTATATATTATTATATATTATATATATATATATTTCCAGCTCCATCATCATATATATATTATTATATATTATTATATATTATATATATATATATTTCCATCATCATGTGTTTCTCCTCTGCAGCGTTTGTATAAAAATATTAAATATATATATATATGAAAAAAAGAAAAGAAAAACAGAGCCATGGACACTCCCTCTCTTCTCCTTGGTTGGCTGATTGATTGATCACTTCCTCTTCCTTGTTTCCGATTGGCTGATTGCACACGGCACACGACGTAGGGCTTCGCTTTTCTCCGATTGGACGGTGAGCGCCGGGAGGCTGATTTATACGACCACGCCCCTCCTCCCCGAGTATAACGTTTAGGCGTGAGGGAGGAGGAGGGGCTATTAGACCAGACAGTTAACGGTGGGCGGGGCTTTAAGGTCCTTCCGCATCTGGGGCGGGGTGGGAGGGGGGCGTGACCAATAAACCATATGAAAAGGTGTTTGTAGTCGACGCCTCCATCGTGTCGTACAGGCTGGCTTTGCTTCGCGGCGACAAATCGATCTCTTTCCCGATAACTAGCGATTTAATTTGAGTTGTTTCTGTGGTGGAACGTTATGGAACATTGTGAACAAACGTTTCTGTTTGTCTTTTAGGCTTTTGGTCAAAACTAAAGGAGCAACAGGGCAGATATACCACAAACGCCGACAGAACTTTATAATGAAAAATAAAACAGTGGAAAATAACCGACAAGCTCGCGGCTCGTTTTGAGCTTGTAGATCTGTTATTTCCACAGTTTGTTATTTCCACAGTTTTTGAAAATGTTTGAAAATATCTGAACATTTTTCAACACGATTGTGACGATTACGATTAGGCAGAAAAACTATTGCGATTATTTCAAATGATTGCGTTTGCGATGATGTAATAATGGTGACACAGGCCCAGTGATGATGTAATAATGGTGACACAGGCCCAGCGATGATGTAATAATGGTGACACAGGCCCAGCGATGATGTAATAATGGTGACACAGGCCCAGCGATGATGTAATAATGGTGACACAGGCCCAGCGATGATGTAATAATGGTGACACAGGCCCAGCGATGATGTAATAATGGTGACACAGGCCCAGTGATGATGTAATAATGGTGACACAGGCCCAGTGATGATGTAATAATGGTGACACAGGCCCAGTGATGATGTAATAATGGTGACACAGGCCCAGTGATGATGTAATAATGGTGACACAGGCCCAGCGATGATGTAATAATGGTGACACAGGCCCAGCGATGATGTAATAATGGTGACGCAGGCCCAGCGATGATGTAATAATGGTGACACAGGCCCAGTGATGATGTAATAATGGTGACACAGGCCCAGCGATGATGTAATAATGGTGACACAGGCCCAGCGATGATGTAATAATGGTGACACAGGCCCAGTGATGATGTAATAATGGTGACGCAGGCCCAGCGATGATGTAATAATGGTGACACAGGCCCAGTGATGATGTAATAATGGTGACACAGGCCCAGTGATGATGTAATAATGGTGACGCAGGCCCAGTGATGATGTAATAATGGTGACACAGGCCCAGTGATGATGTAATAATGGTGACACAGGCCCAGTGATGATGTAATAATGGTGACACAGGCCCAGTGATGATGTAATAATGGTGACGCAGGCCCAGCGATGATGTAATAATGGTGACACAGGCCCAGTGATGATGTAATAATGGTGACACAGGCCCAGTGATGATGTAATAATGGTGACACAGGCCCAGTGATGATGTAATAATGGTGACACAGGCCCAGTGATGATGTAATAATGGTGACGCAGGCCCAGTGATGATGTAATAATGGTGACACAGGCCCAGCGATGATGTAATAATGGTGACACAGGCCCAGTGATGATGTAATAATGGTGACACAGGCCCAGCGATGATGTAATAATGGTGACACAGGCCCAGCGATGATGTAATAATGGTGACACAGGCCCAGTGATGATGTAATAATGGTGACGCAGGCCCAGCGATGACGACGTCTCAGAGATGGCACGTGGGCGGCGGAGAAAAGAAAGAAACGTTGAGCTAAAGTAGCGTTACACTGTCTGTCCACAGCCTTCAGAGGACACGCCCATGTTAAAGGTGCACTACGTGATATTTTCTTTGATACATTAAGTGGTTAAAAAGCTCTATATTGTGATTAGTAATCATTACTATAGAGTGTGTGTTCAGTAACAGGAGTCTCCACGTCTCTCCAGCTCTTTTTAGTAAAGGGAAAATAAATGTTCATGTCGGGATACCGTTTTTATCCAATCAGGAGAGAGAACTCACACAGGGTGCAGGATTAACAAGTCAAACAGGAAGTGATGCAACAAAGACATTTTAACTAACACTATTGAGTTAAAGCTGATTGGTGGGATACTCTCTCCTGATTGGATCAAATTGGCAGCCCACCTGAACATGTGTTTTCTGTTTATTAAAGAGCTGGAGACATGAACACTATAATATACTATACTAACACTCTATCACACTATAGAGCTTTAACATCACTGAACACACTGAACACTGGTTGGTTCTCAACCTTTTCACACTTTGGAATCTGGAATCTCTAAACCAACCAACCACCCATTTGACCTCTGACCCTGCACCCGTCTGACCTCTTAACACAACCACCGACCAGGCTGTGGGGTTAAGAGGTCAGATGGGTGTGGGGTCAGAGGTCAGAGATGGGTGGCTACGTTGTGTTCCTCCTCCTCAGATCAATGGAACAAACCTAGTATATATATACTATAATATATATATACCTAGTATATATATACTATAATATATATATACCTAGTATATATATATACTATAATATATATATACCTAGTATATATATACTATAATATATATATACCTAGTATATATATACTATAATATATATATACCTAGTATATATATACTATAATATATATATACCTAGTATATACATATACTATAAAATACTTTAAAGTTCTTATTTATTGCTTTTCCCTTTTTTAATATTATCATCTCAATCTTAAAGGAGTAGTTCACCCCAAAAATAACACACCCCATTAAGCATTGAATTCATGTAGAGTTTGTGTTCATTTGATGAGACTCTTTAAGTCTTTAAGTCTTTAAGTCTCCTACCGGGGAACCACTGGTCATCATATAATATATATAATATATATATTATATATATTATATAATAGACTCTTTAAGTCTTTAAGTCTTAAAGGTAGTCTTAAAGAGTCTCCTACCGGGGAACCACTGGTCAATGAGACAAAAACATCTCCATGAATGAAATGATACCATGTTATAAAAAGCATTAGTGACGACCTATTATTATTATTATTATTATTATTATTATTATTATTATTATTATTATTATTATTATTATTAGGGGTGTAACGATACATTACAACATCACAATATGATGTACATTATCCCATTCAACAAGGGACACATCTGTGTCATTATAAGATTTATTTGGCAGATCTACAAGCTCATAGAACTTGAAAATCTGCTATTTAAAAAAAAAAAAAAATTAAAATGTGTTCAAACCTTTGAAAATCCTCCTATAATTTGCCAATGCTCTGTAGTGGTAGGTAGGTTAGGGTGGTGAGACCATCGCCATGGTTACGAGGCTGCCCAGCTGTGGGATGGCCCGCTAGCTATGGGACGAACTGCCTCCCGGGTTGCCAGATCATGTGCGCATATCCCCCCACGGATGCGTCGACCGGGTCGGACCAGTATATATATATATATGTTTAAGCGAACATTTGGTAACTCTTCTGGGGGTCCTGGAACAACATATTTTACACTAATGTTCTATATTCAAAGATTTGCACAAACTTTCACGATTTAAAAAGAAATAGCAGATCTACCAGCTGCGCTATGAGCTTGTAGATCTGCTATTTTTGAATAGCCAAAGAAATCTAAAATGACACAGATGTGTTCCTTATTGAATGGGTTACGCATACAGGATGATATTGCGTACAGTATGCATACAGTATGTACAGTATGTGTACAGTAAGCGTACAGTAAGCGTACAGTACAGTGCGGTCGGCCTCGGTCTCAGAATCTCTCTTACTGATGTACAGTTTTGTTTTTTTCTCGATGAACAACAATCATGACTTCTAGGTGTTTAATAAATTAAATGTTTCCATTCAATCGTTGTATTTTATTGAAAATAATGAATAAAGTAATAAAATCATACATTTTACCGTATGACTTGTG
>NC_137611.1:1055246-1142746 GCF_963280865.1 Gymnoscopelus braueri
CAGTGTTACCCTGTTGACCAGTACAACAACAGTGTTACCCTGTTGACCAGTACAACCACAGTGTTACCCTGTTGACCAGTACAACAACAGTGTTAACCTGTTGGCACTGAGCAGCTCCACTGCAGTTGGGGGTTCAGTCAGTGCCTTGCTCAAGGAGGGGGGGGGGGGGGGGGGGGTTCAATCACTTCCCCATCCAGATGTGTTCTACTGGTCTGGAGAATCCAACCACCAAAGTGTCTCCTCTAACCTTTAAAAGGAGCAGTCAGGGGTTCAGTCAGTGCCTTGCTCAAGGGCACTGAATCATCTTATACCCTATTTCAGGCCAAGGACCCCTTAGCTGAGAAAGAGATGAAGCAGGGACCCCTTAGCTGAGAGAGAGATGAAGCAGGGACCCCTTAGCTGAGAAAGAGATGAAGCAGGGACCCCTTAGCTGAGAGACAGATGAAGCAGGGACCCCTTAGCTGAGAGAGAGATGAAGCAGGGACCCCTTAGCTGAGAGTGAGATGAAGCAGGGACCCCTTAGTGAGAGAGAGATGAAGCAGGGACCCCTTAGTGAGAGAGATGAAGCAGGGACCCCTTAGTGAGAGAGATGAAGCAGGGACCCCTTAGTGAGAGAGATGAAGCAGGGTCCTCCCTCCAGGCCCCCACAATAACACTGTTGCATGTTGAACTATCATCAATGTGTATTTATCAGACAAACCACTTAAACTGTCAAATACTTATAAACTTGACCTTTCACTCTGTATTTCTGTTCTTTTCCCCCTCCACACCAAACCTCTTTGCCAAAAATAGCAGATCTACAAGCTCACAACGCCTCTGCTATCTCTGGCTAACGTTCCCCTCAGAATAGAGATGCTATAGGGTTGAAGTGGTTAATGTAGGCTTCCCCCCCCCCCCCCCTGTAGTAACTCTGAGGACCCCCTGTTGATGACCCCAAACGTGTGGTGGAAAAAGTACTCATATTTTCTACTCAAGTAAAAGTATCAATACTGCAATATAGAAATACTCTAGAGTACTTCTATATTGCAGTATTGATACTTTTACTTGAGCTTTAACTATAACTAACGTTTTCAAATAATTGTAATGGGGTAAAAGTACAATTTGCCTCTGAGATGTAGTGGAGTAGAAGTAAAAGTGCTGGAAATTGGAAACACTCCAGTAAAGTAAAACTACCTAAACATTTTATGAGTAAATGTACTTAGTTACTTTCTAACACTGCCCCAAACGATACTAGCCACCGGAGACGCGCTGCTGGGCTCCTGTCCCTTTAAGCGTCGGGAGCGCGCATTCAGAGAGGTTTGAAATGTTTGTTTGGAGTTTCTGTTCAACCTGTTTGTGTCTCTGATCTCTGGACCCTGGATTAGAACTCTATTATTATAATATTACTATTATTATTATTATTATAACTCTATGTTTGGACCCTTTGGACCCCTGACTGACTGACTGACTGACTGACTGAATCCTTCCAGTCTGTCCTTCACACAGTGAGTTCATATAGAGCTGTTTGTGGTCCATAGAGTTAGAAGGAGTTCTCCTTCACTATGTGACTGTAGAGCCGTTGTCTCCACACCGCCGGCAGCGCAGCCTCTCAACTTTAGTTAAAATAAAGAATATACTTTCTCTACTCACCAAAGCAAAGACGGTTTTATTATGTTGAAAGCCTATTCTACACAGTGGGAACACTCTGAGCTCCTCTACTCACGTTCAAAATACACTTTTTGGCCAGAAAATACAATATTTCACCGGATGGGAGAAAAAAAACGTTTTAGTTGCTCCACTGCGCCCCCTACAGATCTGGTCAATGTGATTTTTCTATTGACCAGATCTGTAGGGAGCGCAGTGGAGCAACTAAAACATTGTTCCATCCGGTGGAATATTGTCTTTTCTGTCCAAAAAGTGTATTTTAGACGTGAGTAGAGGAGCTCAGAGTGTTCCCACTGAGTAGAATAGGCTTTCAACATAATAAAGCAGTCTTTGTTTTGGTGAATAGAGAAAGTATATTCTTTATTTTTAATAAAGACGAGAGGCTGTGCTACCGGTGGATGGAGACAACGGCTCAGCATAGTGTTAATGAGAACTCCTTCTAACTCTATCAGAGCTCTATCATTTAATACTATCTGTCCTTCTGGAAATCAATCAACTCCCGTGGGAATTAAATTAAATGAGTTTAACTCGTTTAATTCACACAGGAGTTGGTTGATTTACAGTGATGCAAAGTAACTAAGTACATTAACTGTCATTTTGAGGTATTTTGACTTTACTGGAGTATTTCCAATCTTCAGTACTTTTACTTCTACTCCACTACATCTCAGAGGAAAATATTGTACTTTTACTCCATTACAATGATTTGAAAACTGTAGTTACTTTGTGAAGCCTACTTAACCACTTATCCATGGCTATTTGAAAATAAATAGGCAATAGCCGATCTACAAGCTCACAACGAGTCGCTTTTGGATGTGCTTGTAGATCTGCTGTTTTCAAAGGATCTTTATACATTTTGAAACGGGATTGTGCATAATGAGTACTATTACTTTTGGTACTTTAAGTACATTTTGATACCCATGCGTTTGTACTTTTACTCAAGTACATTTTGAACTTGAACTCTTTTACTTGTAACAGCGTATTTCTACATGGCAGTATTGGTACTTTTACTTAAGTAAAACATTTGAGTACTTTCTCCACCACTGTTTAATTCCCACGGAAGTTGATTGATTTTAGAGGCCCAGCCTTGGATCACATGACGGTCGTCTGTCAGACAGTCATGGATGATGTTCAACCTGGTGTTTGCATTTTCTTCCTTTTTGTCCCGTACATCTACATAAAGGTTCATATTTCAGATATAAAGTAATTATCCCATGACCACGGATGTTATAATGACGTACGGATCCTCAGAAGTACCCGTATGTTCCGTATTGTTCAATAAAAAGCATTTTAATCCGATTGGTGGCCATTTTCTCCTTCTGATTTAACTGCGCGACCCTATTGGTCAGGAGGTGTATTGCAGTCTGATACATTATAACTCTATGAGAAAATGGCCATCGATTATATTTTAAATATGAACCTTTAAGTAGATGTACGGGTTGTAAAGAGAGAGAGAGTGCAAACACCACGTTGAAGTCCATCTATGACTGTCATCTAATATATGACAGTCATGTTTACTTAAATGTATTAGGGCGGCCATAGCTGAGTGGTTAGTGAGCCCGCCTAGGGAACCAGAGGCCCTGGTTGCCCCAGGTTCGATTCCAGGCTATCCCAGCATATGTGCCGATGATATGAAATTTGTCCCTGAGCAAGACTCTTAACCCCAATTGCTCACAGGTTCTCATTGGAAACAAAACCGCAAGGACTTTCATGAACGACCTGTTAAAAGGAATTATCCTTAAAAGGAATTATCCTTTATCTCATTTGCAAGGTAGAAATACTCTGTTAAAGTAAAAGTCCGGAATTAAAAATGTACTTGAGTAAAAGTATTGGTATGGAAATGTACTTAAAGTACCGAAAGTAGAAAGTAATCATTATGCAGAATGTCCCATTGCACACGTTTTCAAATGGATAAAATGGATACAAATATTTTGAAAATAGCAGATCTACAAGCTCACAATGCAAGGCTGGAAAAAACTGGAAATACTCCAGCAAAGTAAAAAATACCTCAACATTGTGCTTAAAGGGATATTTCACTTTAAAAACATGTTTGGGGTCATTGTATGGTCTACTCAGGCTTATGTGAATGCTCCAGACAGTTTTTAAGTTGCTTGATTCAGTATTTAGATATTTGATATTCATTTTATCAGACACGCCCCCTTCCTTTACAAACCCATTGTAACTTCAAACTCCATTTTATCTTTTGATGCTTTCGTCTGACGCTGTATGATCTAGTTAGGGCGTTAATTCATGAAAAAAACACAAAACGTTAGAATATTAGACACTCCAGAAAAACACGGGCAAAAATCCTTGATTATGCGGGCTACATTCCTTGATTTTGCGATGAAATATGCGTTTTTTTTTGCAATTTTAAGCAGTGAAATTGCGAAGTTGCGAAATATGCGGAAAGTTGTGAAATATGCGGAAAGTTGTGAAATATGCGGCAATATGCGGAATATTGAAAAGTTGCGAAATATGCGATGCGACGCGCATATTATATGATGCGATGCGCATTGATTGATTGATGTACTTTTATTTAGTAAGACATGAGAATCACAGTACATGGAAGTACAAATTCACAATACAAGGTCTACTAAACTGGAAGACTCATGAAGCACTGAGCTTGTTTAACATGAGATCCCCATGCACACAAATCATGATGACATATAAGAGACAGACAGATATACACACTACTATACAGAATGTCATACAATCAGCTTTCAGGTTACTGGTATGAAGAGAGAAAAAAATATATACAAAAGAAGAAAATGAAAGAGGGGGGGGGGGGGGGGTAGGTTAAGACTTAGACAGGGGCCATTTTCGAATTGCAGCCTCCTGAAGGTGTATCTTTAGGGCAGTTTTGAAAGTGAGTAGGGTTTTACACTCCTTTACTCCTTTTGGTAGGGCATTCCACATTTTTGATGAATAGCATGAGAACGAGTTCATTCCCTTACTTGAGCCAAATCTGGGTTGAACATGATTTGTGGAGCTGCCTCTGGTGTTATGATCATGGACTTCATTAACATTTTGGAAGTATTTTGACAAATACAGGGGGATCCCAATGTTGTGGTGTATCTTGAAGACCAGGCCGATAGCAAGTTGCTGTACTCTGTCCTCAACCCTAAGCCATCCAATCCTAGCAAAATGAGCAGGGGTTAGATGGGTTTTGTGATTGAGGCCAAGAAGTAGCCTTACAAGTTTGTTTTGGGATGTTTGGAGCCTTGTTTTTAAGGCCTTGGAGGTGTTGTGATACCATGAAGTGCATGCATAATCATAATGACCTTGAATGAGGGCCCCTGCAAAAATCTTCAGAGTATTCTTACTGACTAGACGATCAATCCTCCACAAATAGCGTGTTGTTTGGTTGACATTTTTGATCACTTTTTCGGCGTGATCAAAAATGAGAGGTTTGCCTCCAAGATGGAGCCCAGGTATGTAATTTCATCCTTTCTTTTGATGACATCATCACCCACTTTGATCGTGAAACTCTCTGCCTTGCTAAGGTTAGGACTGGACCCAAAGAGGATGGATTCAGTTTTACCCAGGTGTAATGAAAGTTTGTTGTCAGAGAGCCAGATGCAGATCTTGTTGAGTTCAGAGCTGAGAGTTTTCTCAACCTGCAGCCTGTCCCTGTCCGAGACTAGCAGGGCCGAGTCATCTGCGAACAGGAACAGTTTGCAGTCGCAGGCTGAAGACATATCATTCACATATATCAGGAACAGTAAAGGTCCTAGTATACTTCCTTGAGGAACACCACAAGTCACAGGGAGGGGGGGGGACTGGGTGCCGTTTACTTCCACCACTTGCTCCCTCCCTTCCAGGTAGGATCTCATCCAGTTCACTGACGTGTCATCAAAACCTATTGCTTTGAGCTTATTGATCATAATTGGGTGATTGACGGTGTCAAAGGCCTTCTGGAGGTCCAGCATGACCATGCCGCAATATTTGCCCTTGTCGACATCTTGTTTGATAGAGTCGTTCAAATAGAGAAGGCATGTGTCAGTGGAGTGGTTTGTTCTGAAACCAGATTGGAATTTGTAGATTAGATTTTTATCGGCAAGATACTTATCGACCTGTTCATAGACTATTTTTTCCATGACTTTTGAGATGGAGCTAAGAATAGAAAGGGGTCACCCTTGCTTTTTTGAAATCGTTAGGGACCCGTCCCTGTATGATGGAGAGGTTTATTATGTGGGTAACGATTGGAGCAATGGAGGCGGCTGAGTCTTTTAGAAATTTGGCGGGGATATTATGTGTTGCAACGCAGCCTTTTTGAAAAAACGTTACCACCTCATAATTATGCGCCATTTTGAGAGGATTCCGCCTGACGGCAACAACATGCCTTCTAAGTCCTAAGAGCTTTATGAAAAACGTGTGTTGCTAATGCTAATGCTAAACGTGAAGCTAAAATCTAAAATGACACAGAAGAGGCTTTCCAGGTTTTAATGGGTTAACCCATTCAATCCGGGAACGCATCTGTGTCATTTTAGATGTCTTTGGCTATTCAAAAATCAGCAGATCTACAAGCTCATAGCATGAACTTGTAGATCTGCTGGAACAAAATATGTTGAGATGGGGGTCCACGGCCAAAACACATACTGTATCATTTTGGGGGTCCTTGACATGATAAGGTTGGAGCACCACTGATATTATATATACTGATATTATATATACTGATATTATATATACTGATATTATATATACATTACATTACATTACAGTCATTTAGCAGACGCTTTTATCCAAAGCGACTTACAATAAGTGTATTCAACATAGGTAGGGAACGAAAACTACTAATCACCAGAAGTCTTTAGTGCATTTTCTGCAAAAACAAGCAACCAAGAGTATACCTAGCGCTAAGGTAAAAGTGCAATATATCAGCTACCTATTTCCTTAAACAGATGAGACAAAATAGCTAAATCAAATGAGCATGAGCTAAAACAAATAAGTGTATCGACTAAACAAGATCCAATAAACAATACAACAATAGAAAACAAGCGTTCGTACAACTAGTTAACAACAAGTAGGTCAGGCAGAGAGGAAGGGTAGTGTTTCCTGAAGAGGTGGGTTTTCAGTCTGCGGCGAAATATGGGCAGTGACTCTGCTGTCCTGACATCAGTGGGAAGTTCATTCCACCACTAATCAATGATACAGCTTATCGTTCATTGACGAAGGCAAGGCGAACAAAGGCGCCTGTCGCCTTTGTTCGCCTTGCCTTCGTTTGCTGGCCGCCGCTTAACTCTTTCACTGCCACACTTATTTCAGACTGTGTCGTCCCAGTGCCAGGAAAAAGGTGCATTTTTCCTCCGTTTGTTTTCTAACATTGAAGTGAATGTAGCAGCAATTTTTTGGATAGCGTTATCTCCTAGTTCCTTTGAGATAACCCAAAAAAAAAAATATTCCAAAAATTCCCCCAAAAAAAAAAAAAAAAAAAGAGTTTAATTTTTTCAATTTTTTTATTTTTTATATTTTTTATATTTTCGTCTTTCCGTCATTGGCCATGATAGCCATAGAGCCATCGGACGGGAATTCCCGTTTTTGGCAGTTAAAGAGTTAAAAGCTGACGCTTTCAGCTGGTGGTATAAGGCCACTTCAACTGATTGCTAAGCGTCTGCCAGGAGTGCTGGCCAAACGAGACACTTAACAGGGCAATCAAATTGGCCTATCCTGGGTGAAACTATTCCTACTACAGAGTGCCAATAGCCTACTGCTTGAAGCACAAATACAATACAGCTATAAAGTACAGACTAACACACAAGCTAATAATACAGTACTAATAGAAAAGCACTTAGGGTACAACTACTAGCAGCTTGCTAAATAAGAAAAATGCTACTATACTCAACTAGCCAGAGGTCAGGAGCTCAGTTCTCTTCAGATGTTGTTTACACACTATATACTGATATTATATATACACTGATATTATATATACTGATATTATATATACTGATATTATATATACTGATGTTATATATACTGATGTTATATATACTGATGTTATATATACTGATATTAGATTATATACTGACATTATAGCAACATACGTTTTCAGAAAGACATGATTTAGAAGACATTTGTAGTTAGATTGAATGTGTTGATTGACCTGGTTTCTACATGTGTCTCTCTCTCTTCTATTCCAGGAGCACCCCCCCCCCCCCACCATGGTGCCTTCATCACCAGCCTCATTCTAACTGATCTCACACACATTCTACTCTACACATCTATATATATTTATATCTATATAGAGAGAGAGATCTACAGTCCTGTCCAGCCAGGTGTTTTCTCCTCTGCACTGCGTTTCTCACCTCAACCTGAAGGTAGAGGATAAGTGAGACTTTTAGCATTTTGTGTTAGTTTTTTTTGTTATGAAGTTCTATATTCTGAAAGTAATGATCACTATAAGAGTGTTCGTTCAGTGACAAGGCTCTTTATTAAACGGAAAATAAATGTTCAGGTGGGTTACAGCGTCGATTTCAGCCAATCAGGAGATGGTACCCATTTATCAGCTATAGTGTCTTAGGCCTCGTACACACATGTAAAACAAGCGCTTCATGCTTCACGCATGCTTCATGGGGGGGGGGGGGGTGAATCCATTTCAATTCATTCCCCATATTCATGCCCTATTCATCCCCCCCCCCCCCATGAAGCATGCGTGAAGCATGAAGCGCTTGTTTTACATGTGTGAGCGAGGCCCTAGTGTTCCAGTTCCAATTGTGTGTCTGCTCACTTCTTTGTGTCGTCACTTCCAATGTCACTTTGTTTATCTTATATCCTGTATGACTGGACTTACTATCACAATATAGATCTATTTAACACTGTTACTGAACAAACACTCTATAGTAATGATTACTATCACAATATAGAGCTATTTAACACTGTTACTGAACAAACACTCTATAGTAATGATTACTATCACAATATAGAGCTATTTAACACTGTTACTGAACACTCTATTGTAATGATTACTATCACAATATAGAGCTATTTAACACTGTTACTGAACACTCTATTGTAATGATTACTATCACAATCAGACTGATCTCACACAACTTAGTATACATTGCACAGACCCAGTGCACGTCATTCCGTACCTAGCCACCTAGAAAACCCGAAAATCTGTGCATATGTACGGCAAGTCCCACGGTGGGCGTAACCGGTTGCAACCCGGAAGCAGAGCAGTATCGGTACATAACTCTATCTGTACATAACTCTATCTGTACATAACTCTATCTGTACATAACTCTATCTGTACATAACTCTATCTGTACATAACTCTATCTGTACATAACTCTATCGGTACATAACTCTATCTGTACATAACTCTATCTGTACATAACTCTATCTGTACATAACTCTATCTGTACATAACTCAAACAGCGCTGAGTAGGCTCAAGCGACGCAACGTTCGGGACGGCAACTCGGTGGTCCCTCACGTGGCTCCAGTTCGCTTCAGACTGCGTGCCTACGACATGGTTTAGTCAATGGAGGAGATGTGAGGCGGCTATGTACAGATTTTCCGGTTTTCTAGGTGTCTATGAACGGAATGACAGTCTGTGCAATGTAAAAGGTGCATTTATATGATATTTTATAATGTAAAAGGTTAATTTATTTTATATTTTATAATGTAAAAGGTGTATTTATATGATATTTTATAATGTAAAAGGTGCATTTATATTATATTTTATAATGTAAAAGGTGCATTTATATTATATTTTATAATGTAAAAGGTGCATTTATATTATATTTTATAATGTAAAAGGTGCAATTATATTTTATAATGTAAAAGGTTAATTTATATGATATTTTATAATGTAAAAGGTTCATTTATATTATATGTTATAATGTAAAAGGTGCATTTGTATGATATTTTATAAAGTCAAAGGTGCATTCATAATATATTTTATAAAGTGCACTTACTGCAGCTTTTTTAAAGACTGTACTATGTTTAAAGACTACTACTATACTATGTGATACTGTATTATGTTTTTCATGAACAGTGTGATCAGGTCCAGATGATGAGGTCAGACATCAAAGGCCGCAGTGCCTCTCCTCACCGCATCACCTACAAGTCAGACTTCCACGCCATCAAGTGTTCCTTTGACTCCGCCGGGCCCTCCCTGCACGCCCTGCAGCCCCGGAGCAAACCGCCTCCCACCGGCCTGACCTCCGACCCTGTGATGTCACATACCACCACCAGCACCAGCGGCGTGGGCAGCAGGGGGCGGGTCCCCAGCACCCGGGGGTCAAAGATCAGAGAGAACATCTTCCTCCAGATGGACAGCCAGCAGCACAACAGACAGGACGGAGTGGGGGGCACGCCCCCCCCGCCTGCTTCCGTCGCCGCCCCCCAACCCCCCGGCCTGCAGCTCCTCCCCTCTTCCCCCTCCCCCAATCCACAGCCGCCCAGGCGCTCTCTGCCGAGCCCCCTGTCCTGCCCCCTGTCCTGCCCCCTGTCCTGCCCCCTGTCCTGCCCCCTGTCCGCCCCCCTGTCCGCCCCCCTGTCCGCCCCCCTGTCCGGCCCTGTGTCCGGCCCCCTGTCCGGCCCCCTGTCCTGCCCCCTGTCCGCCCCCCTGTCCGCCCCCCTGTCCGCCCCCCTGTCCGCCCCCCTGTCCGGCCCTGTGTCCGGCTCCCTGTCCGTCCCCCTGTCCGGCCCTGTGTCTGGCTCCCTGTCCGTCCCCCTGTCCGGCCCTGTGTCCGTCCCCCTGCCTGCTCTGAGCTGCTGGACCACCAGTGTGTCCAGCATGGAGTCCCCCCCTCCTCCTCCCCCCCTGCGGCTGGACAAGCCGCCGTCGTGGGCGGAGGAGAAGATGGAGGAGAAGATGGAGGAGAAGATGGAGGAGAAGATGGCGGAGATGGACCGGGCGGCGCTGGCCCAGAAGTTCTCCGTGACCCGGAGGTTGTTTGAGACCAAAGGGGCGGAGCTCCCCACGGCTGTCAGGTACGCATTACATGAGACGACCTCTAGGATGAATTTCATCATTCTAAATGACTTACACTGTACGGTAAAACAGATCTCTGATATCAAAGTCACTCTTTTAGCACATAAACAAACACAAACAAAGCTGATTCAGACAATATAGAACATCACCAAAACCAGTACTGTTTTTATTTTTTTTATAACAATATCAACTTCCTGTTGATTTTACTATTTTTATTAAGAAGAAAACCCGGACTGGATCCGTGGATCCGGATCTTCAAATGGTAAAATCAGCACGAAGTTAACATTTTTATTAAAAAAACTAACGTACTGGTTTTGGTGATATTATATTGTCTGAATCAACTTTGTTTGTGTTCGTTTATGAGCTAAAAGAGTGACTTTGAGAGCTGTTTCACCGTACAATGTAAGTCAATGAGGAGCATATTTAGAATGATCAATCGATGGAGTAATTATTTTAGATTTCTTGTCCACCTTTGGAGTTACATCATGACAAGGTAACTACACAACCCAAACCTCTACTAAAGTGGTCTTGCCCTTTAATACGTTTTTTTTTATCTGTTTGTGCTTGTTTTTTTACATGATGTTCCTAGTTTTAGGATTTATTTATTTAGTTTGATACAGTAATTGTTTTGCACTGTTTATTTATTCTTCTATGATTCTTTTTTTTTGCTGTGTCTAAACTAGGAGTTATTTACTATTTTATGAAGCTGCTTGGAGATGGAAAACTAATGTTGAGTCTTAATCTTGAATCTTGTCAGGGTGGAGAGCAAGGGACCAAGAGAGGATGACCACCAGGATGAAGATACAACCAGGTCCCAGACCCTCGCCAGCGCCGAGGAGCTGTCGACAGGCCCCTCCCCCTCCCTGCTAGGTCACCCACAAGCCCCTCCCTCTACAGAGGAACCTTCATCTCCTCATCATCTAGCTGAGGCCACAGCTGGAATAGAAGGTCTGTTAATTATATTTATGCATGTTACATGTATGTTATAATAGTTTTCTTAATGTTCTAGTTATATATGTTACATGCATGTATGTTATAATAGTTGTCTTAATGTTCTAGTTATAAATGTTACATACATGTATTTATGTAACATTTTTGTGTAATTTAGCGTTTTGTTTTTCAATTTCAGTTTAATTTAGATTTGATTAGTTTTTGAGTGGTGCCAACCACTCCTAGATTTGATGTGTGTGTTTGTATGGCTGCGTTCGGAAATACAGCACTGAGCGCACTGGTCAATACAAACTAATAGGCTAGTGCGCTCCGGTGTGCAATTTCCGAACGCCACTTAAAGACATGCACACTTAAAGGAGAGATCCGGACATTTTAAGTGTTATCTTTGATGTGTCGTTAGTCACTCACCGACGTAGGATGTGGCGTTGAGTTTTTCCAGCCATTCCCCTGTCGTCATTTTTTCGACCCCCTCCGTTGGCATAATGGGAGCGCGTGCATGAGTGAAATTCGTCTATTATAACCGATGCAAAGTTATTTTTTTCTCTACTACTGCTCATTGTAGAGTCTCATGATACTCAAACATGCACTGAAAGTCCATGAGAAGCTAACGCTAATGCCGAACGAGCTAACGCTAGTTGCTTGTTTCTCTACCTGGCAACACCGAGTTGCCAGGTTCTGGGAGAGAAACAAGCAACCAGCGTTAGCTCGTTCGGCATTAGCGTTAGCTTCTCATGGATGCCAACGGAGGGGGTTGAAAAAATGAGGACAGGGGAATCGCTGGAAAAACTCAACGCCACATCCTACGTCGGTGAGTGACTAACGACACATCAAAGATAACACTTAAAATGTCCGGATCTCTCCTTTAAAGACATGCACACACACACACACACACACACACACACACACACACTGCCGCAGCACACACACACTGCCGCAGCACACGTGCACGCTGGTGCTGGTGCGCGCTGGTGCGCGCTGGTGCGCGCTGGTGCGTGCTGGCACACTGGTCAGAGGTCTGCCATCACAATAGCCACACCACGGACAACGTGTGGCACCCAGGTGGCCCGCCCCCTCTGTGTTCCTATTGGCTGGGATTTAAACAGCCATAACTCCAGTTCCCAGCATCAAAAACCTACAAAACTTCCTAGATGCACTTACACGGCCAATAGGGACCGGCTGAAATTGCTTAAGCCCCATCCCCGCTGTGCTCCTATTGGCTGGGCTTTAAACAGCCATAACTCCAGTTCCCAGCATCAAAAACCTCAGAAACTTGCTAGTTGCACTTAGCCAGCCAATAGGGACAGGCTGTCCCCTCTGTGCTCCTATTGGCTGTGTGTGTGTGTGTGTGTGTGTGTGTGTGTGTGTGTGTGTGTGTGTGTGTGTGTGTGTGTGTGTGTGTGTGTGTGTGTGTGTGTGTGTGTGTGTGTGTGTGTGTGTGTGTGTGTGTGTGTGTGTGTGTGTGTGTGTGTGTGTCCAGTCAACTCAAATGTTTGTTCAATTCTAGTTTTATTTCATTAGTTTGTGTTTGTCTGTTCCCTCCGTCCTCCCCAGATGAGGAGCTTCATGAGGAGGAGACGTCTCACAGGACAGAAGAGGAGGCTCATGAGGAGGAGACGTCTCACAGGACAGAAGAGGAGGCTCATGAGGAGGAGACGTCTCACAGGACAGAAGAGGAGGCTCATGAGGAGGAGACGTCTCACAGGACAGAAGAGGAGGCTCATGAGGAGGAGACGTCTCACAGGACAGAAGAGGAGGCTCATGAGGAGGAGACGTCTCACAGGACAGAAGAGGAGGCTCATGAGGAGGAGACGTCTCACAGGACAGAAGAGGAGCTTCATGAGGAGGAGACGTCTCACAGGACAGAAGAGGAGGCTCATGAGGAGGAGACGTCTCACAGGACAGAAGAGGAGCTTCATGAGGAGGAGACGTCTCACAGGACAGAAGAGGAGGCTCATGAGGAGGACTCGACATCAAGAGGAAAGACACTCGACCTCCGCTTGACCCCCGACCTCCCCTCGACCCCGGAGGAGGCCCCCTCGCTGTCCCCGGAGGAGGAGTCTGTCCGGGCGGAGCTGGTGGACGTGAAGGAGTCGTCTGACAGCGAGGAGAGCGAGGAGAAGAGGAAGGAGGAGGAGGAGGAGGAGGAGGAGAGGAGAGCACAGGAAGAGGAGGAGGAGAGGAGAGCACAGGAAGAGGAGGAGGAGAGGAGAGCACAGGAAGGGGAGGCGCTGGAGGACGATGTGTTTGAAGAAGCAACAACAGCCGTTGGAGAAGGAGCAGCAGGACCAGACATGTACCAGCAGGAGAGGAGGAGGAGGGAGGAGGAGGAGGAGGAGGAGGTGTGGAACCAGGAAGGAGACAGCCAGGTGAGCTCATCAGGGAGAGAAGAGAGCCTGAACGGAGAGGAGGAGGAGATGGAGGAGACGAGAGAAGAAGAGGAAGAGGAGGTGGTCGCTGTGGTCGCTTGCGAGGAAGGAACAGCAGAGAGGTGGAGAGAGGAGGAGGAGGAGGAGGAGGAGGAGGGAAGGGTGGGTGGAATGGAGAACGGAGCTTTCACAGACAGTCAGGAAAGAGGATCTGGTGGAGATGAAGGATCACCCTGTGGAACAGGAGAGCAACAGCTGTTACCTGAGTACCAGGAGATCCCTGAGTACCAGGAGATCCCTGAGTACCAGGAGATCCCTGAGTACCAGGAGATCCCTGAGTACCAGGAGATCCCTGAGTACCAGGAGATCCCCGGGCTCCCTGACCTGAGCGACCAGGAGGTGAAAGACGAGACAGGAGGTCTGAGGAGGAAGGTCAAGTTCTCCACCGCACCGATGAAGGTGAGGCACACACACACACACACACACACACACACACTGACATACACACACACACACACACACACTGACATACACACTGACATACACACACACACACACACACACACACACACACACACACACACACACACACACACACACACACACACACACACACACACACACACACACACACACACACACACACACACACACACACACACACACACACACACTGACACACACAGACAGCTGCACACTTATAAGCCTGAGTCATACTTTACGTTGTGTGTGTGTGGCTGTCATGCACTCAAAATAGAGCAGATCTACAAGTTCACAACGTGTCGAGCTTTGACACATTGTGAGCTTGTAGATCGGCTGTTTTCGGTTGGGTGACACCGGCGCACAAACTAAGTTATAAATCAGACTTTATGATTGAATTTCAACGATACTCTGCAGTGGATACTTGGTACAGTCAGTGGTGTAAAGTAACTAAGTACATTTACTCAAGTGCTGTACTTAAGTACACTTTTTGAGGAATGTTTACTTTACTGGAGAATTTCCCGTTTTCAGTACTTTTACTTCTACTCCACTACAACTCAGAGGCAAATATTGTTCTTTTACTCCACTACAATTATTTGACAGCTTTAGTTACTTTATAGATTTAGATTATTATCACAAAACATATAGTAACCACTTCAGCCCTATATATATTTTGGCCATTTTAAAATAGCAGATCTACAAGCTCACAATGCGTTGCGATGCGATGCATTGTGAGCTTGTAGATCTAACATTTTCAAAAGATTTGTATATATTATGAACTTGTGAAATGAGACATTCTGCACAATGAGTAATTTAACTTTTGGTACTTTAAGAATATTTTGATGCCAATACTTTTGTACCTTTACTAAAGTCAATTTTGATTACCGGACTTTTACTTAACGTAACAGGGTATTTCTACACTGCAGTATTGATACTTTTACTTAAGTAAAAGATCTGAGTACGTTTTTCCACCACTGGGTACTGACATGTCTCTGAGCTACCGTAGCCCAGAGACATGTTCTGTAACCCACTAACAGACAAGATGCTACACGCTACATACAAGATGCTACATGAGTCTGTCAGACTGAACAGCTGCTGTGATGCAAACTGCAAGCCCAGCATACCTTCTCTTTAGTCTGTGTGAACTACACCTTTAGTCTGTGTGAACTACACCTTTTAGTCCATGAGCCAGAGCCCCAAAATTGAGCAATTATTATCGAAAGAGTGGGCAAAACCAAACCTATATTAAATTGTTCAGAGGGTCAATACGAGTAAATAAATGTATGATAACCTCACCACAGGAGCAGCTTTTTCATGGTTATCACACATTTTGTAATTCTCCCCATACGTACATGACAGGTCAAAAAATGACAACATTTTAAAAAGAGTTATCATAATGAAACTTCCTGAGTTGATTACTTACATGAAGACAATGATTTATCTTATTACACGTTTTCTGAAATTGTATATTTAGATATGCAAATTGGGCATTAGGAATATGCCCGAATTTGCATAACTTTCCAGAATCAACATTGGACAAAGCCAGAGTCAACATTCTTATTTAATTTTGTTAAGATGTTGGAGTCAAAGGTTTTTAAAGAGGGAATATTCAATATCTGGCTCAATTTAGGGCTCTGGCTCATGGACTAAATGCCTAATTTGCATATTTAAATATACAATTTCAGAAAACTTGTAATACGATAAATCATTGTCTTCATGTAAGTAATCAACTCAGGAAGTTTCATTATGATAACTCTTTTTAAAATTTTGTCATTTTTTGACCTGTCATGTACGTATGGGGAAAATTACAAAATGTGTGATAACCATGAAAAAGCTGCTCCTGTGGAAAGGTTATCATACATTTATTTACTCGTATTGACCCTCTGAACAATTTAATATAGGTTTGGTTTTGCCCACTCTTTCGATAATAATTGCTCAATTTTGGGGCTCTGGCTCATGGACTATTTAGTCTGTGTGAACTACACCTTTAGTCTGTGTGAATTACACCTTTAGTCTGTGTGAACTACACCTTTAGTCTGTGTGAACTACACCTTTAGTCTGTGTGAACTACACCTTTAGTCTGTGTGAACTACACCTTTAGTCTGAGTGAACTACACCTTTAGTCTGTGTGAACTACACCTTTAGTCTGTGTGAATTACACCTTTAGTCTGTGTGAACTACACCTTTAGTCTGAGTGAACTACACCTTTAGTCTGAGTGAACTACACCTTTAGTCTGTGTGAACTACACCTTTGTTCTGAGTGAACTACACCTTTAGTCTGTGTGAACTACACCTTTAGTCTGTGTGAACTACACCTTTAGTCTGTGTGAACTACACCTTTAGTCTGTGTGAACTACACCTTTAGTCTGTGTGAATTACACCTTTAGTCTGTGTGAATTACACCTTTAGTCTGTGTGAACTACACCTTTAGTCTGTGTGAACTACACCTTTAGTCTGAGTGAACTACACCTTTAGTCTGTGTGAACTACACCTTTAGTCTGTGTGAACTACACCTTTAGTCTGAGTGAACTACACCTTTAGTCTGTGTGAACTACACCTTTAGTCTGTGTGAACTACACTTCAGAAGAAACTGATTCCACTACTGCTCTGCCTTATAAGCCCCATGACCCACCTAATGCCCCATGACCCACCTAATGCCCCATCTAATGCCCCATGACCCACCTAATGACCCATCTAATGCCCCATGACCCACCTAATGACCCACCTAATGCCCCATGACCCACCTAATGACCCACCTAATGCCCCATGACCCACCTAATGACCCACCTAATGCCCCATGACCCACCTAATGACCCACCTAATGCCCCATGACCCACCTAATGACCCACCTAATGCCCCATGACCCACCTAATGACCCACCTAATGCCCCATGACCCACCTAATGCCCCATCTAATGCCCCATGACCCACCTAATGACCCACCTAATGCCCCATGACCCACCTAATGACCCACCTAATGCCCCATGACCCACCTAATGACCCACCTAATGCCCCATGACCCACCTAATGCCCCATCTAATGCCCCATGACCCACCTAATGCCCCATCTAATGCCCCATGACCCACCTAATGCCTCATGACCCACCTAATGCCCCATGACCCACCTAATGTCCCATGACCCACCTAATGCCTCATGACCCACCTAATGCCCCATGACCCATCTAATGTCCCATGACCCACCTAATGTCCCATGACCCACCTAATGCCCCACCTAATGTCCCATGACCCACCTAATGCCCCATGACCCACCTAATGCCCCATGACCCACCTAATGCCCCATGACCCATGACCCACCTAATGTCCCATGACCCACCTAATGCCCCATGACCCACCTAATGTCCCATGACCCACCTAATGCCCCATGACCCACCTAATGCCCCATGACCCACCTAATGCCCCATGACCCACCTAATGTCCCATGACCCACCTAATGCCCCATGACCCACCTAATGCCCCATGACCCACCTAATGCCCCATGACCCACCTAATGCCTCATGACCCACCTAATGCCCCATGACCCATGACCCACCTAATGGACCCACCTAATGCCCCATGACCCACCTAATGCCCCATGACCCACCTAATGCCCCATGACCCATGACCCACCTAATGGACCCACCTAATGCCCCATGACCCACCTAATGCCCCATGACCCACCTAATGCCCCATGACCCACCTAATGCCCCATGACCCACCTAATGCCTCATGACCCACCTAATGCCCCATGACCCACCTAATGCCCCATGACCCACCTAATGCCCCATGACCCACCTAATGCCCCATGACCCATGACCCACCTAATGCCTCATGACCCACCTAATGCCCCTTGACCCACCTAATGCCCCATGACCCATGACCCACCTAATGGACCCACCTAATGCCCCATGACCCACCTAATGCCCCATGACCCACCTAATGCCCCTTGACCCACCTAATGCCCCATGACCCATGACCCACCTAATGGACCCACCTAATGCCCCATGACCCACCTAATGCCCCATGACCCACCTAATGCCCCTTGACCCACCTAATGCCCCATGACCCATGACCCACCTAATGGACCCACCTAATGCCCCATGACCCACCTAATGCCCCTTGACCCACCTAATGCCCCATGACCCATGACCCACCTAATGGACCCACCTAATGCCCCATGACCCACCTAATGCCCCATGACCCACCTAATGCCCCATGACCCACCTAATGCCCCTTGACCCACCTAATGCCCCATGACCCATGACCCACCTAATGGACCCACCTAATGCCCCATGACCCACCTAATGCCCCATGACCCACCTAATGCCCCATGACCCACCTAATGCCCCATGACCCACCTAATGCCCCATGACCCACCTAATGCCCCATGACCCATGACCCACCTAATGGACCCACCTAATGCCTCATGACCCACCTAATGCCCCATGACCCACCTAATGCCCCATGACCCACCTAATGCCCCTTGACCCACCTAATGCCCCATGACCCATGACCCACCTAATGGACCCACCTAATGCCCCATGACCCACCTAATGCCCCATGACCCACCTAATGCCCCATGACCCACCTAATGCCCCATGACCCACCTAATGCCCCATGACCCACCTAATGCCCCATGACCCACCTAATGCCTCATGACCCACCTAATGCCCCATGACCCACCTAATGCCCCATGACCCACCTAATGCCTCATGACCCACCTAATGCCTCATGACCCACCTAATGCCCCATGACCCACCTAATGCCCCATGACCCACCTAATGCCCCATGACCCACCTAATGCCTCATGACCCACCTAATGCCCCATGACCCACCTAATGCCCCATGACCCACCTAATGCCCCATGACCCACCTAATGCCCCATGACCCACCTAATGCCCCATGACCCACCTAATGCCCCATGACCCACCTAATGCCCCATGACCCACCTAGTGCCCCATGACCCACCTAATGCCCCATGACCCATGACCCACCTAATGCCCCATGACCCACCTAATGCCCCATGACCCACCTAATGCCCCATGACCCATGACCCACCTAATGCCCCATGACCCACCTAATGCCCCATGACCCACCTAATGTCCCATGACCCATCTAATGCCCCATGACCCATGACCCACCTAATGCCCCTTGACCCACCTAATGCCCCATGACCCACCTAATGCCTCATGACCCACCTAATGCCCCATGACCCACCTAATGCCCCATGACCCACCTAATGCCTCATGACCCACCTAATGCCCCATGACCCACCTAATGCCCCATGACCCACCTAATGCCCCATGACCCACCTAATGTCCCATGACCCACCTAATGCCCCATGACCCACCTAATGTCCCATGACCCACCTAATGCCCCATGACCCACCTAATGCCCCATGACCCACCTAATGCCCCATGACCCACCTAATGCCCCATGACCCACCTAATGCCTCACGACCCACCTAATGCCCCTTGACCCACCTAATGCCCCATGACCCACCTAATGCCTCATGACCCACCTAATGCCCCATGACCCACCTAATGCCTCATGACCCACCTAATGCCCCATGACCCACCTAATGCCCCTTGACCCACCTAATGCCCCTTGACCCACCTAATGCCCCATGACCCACCTAATGCCCCATGACCCACCTAATGCCCCATGACCCACCTAATGTCCCATGACCCACCTAATGCCTCATGACCCACCTAATGCCCCATGACCCACCTAATGCCCCATGACCCACCTAATGCCCCATGACCCACCTAATGCCCCTTGACCCACCTAATGCCCCTTGACCCACCTAATGCCCCTTGACCCACCTAATGCCCCATGACCCACCTAATGCCCCATGACCCACCTAATGCCCCATGACCCACCTAATGCCCCATGACCCATGACCCACCTAATGGACCCACCTAATGCCCCTTGACCCACCTAATGCCCCATGACCCACCTAATGCCCCATGACCCACCTAATGCCCCATGACCCACCTAATGCCTCATGACCCACCTAATGCCCCATGACCCACCTAATGCCCCATGACCCACCTAATGCCCCATGACCCACCTAATGTCCCATGACCCACCTAATGTCCCATGACCCACCTAATGCCCCATGACCCACCTAATGCCCCATGACCCACCTAATGCCCCATGACCCACCTAATGCCCCATGACCCACCTAATGCCCCATGACCCACCTAATGCCTCATGACCCACCTAATGCCCCATGACCCACCTAATGCCCCATGACCCACCTAATGCCCCATGACCCACCTAATGCCTCATGACCCACCTAATGCCCCATGACCCACCTAATGCCCCATGACCCACCTAATGCCCCATGACCCACCTAATGCCCCATGACCCACCTAATGCCCCATGACCCATGACCCACCTAATGCCTCATGACCCACCTAATGCCCCATGACCCACCTAATGCCCCATGACCCACCTAATGCCCCATGACCCACCTAATGCCCCATGACCCATGACCCACCTAATGCCCCATGACCCACTTAATGCCCCATGACCCATGACCCACCTAATGCCTCATGACCCACCTAATGCCCCATGACCCATGACCCACCTAATGGACCCACCTAATGCCCCATGACCCACCTAATGCCTCACGACCCACCTAATGCCCCTTGACCCACCTAATGCCCCATGACCCACCTAATGCCTCACGACCCACCTAATGCCCCATGACCCACCTAATGCCCCATGACCCACCTAATGCCTCACGACCCACCTAATGCCCCATGACCCACCTAATGCCCCATGACCCACCTAATGCCCCATGACCCACCTAATGCCCCATGACCCACCTAATGCCTCACGACCCACCTAATGCCCCATGACCCACCTAATGCCCCATGACCCACCTAATGCCCCTTGACCCACCTAATGCCCCATGACCCACCTAATGCCCCATGACCCACCTAATGCCTCACGACCCACCTAATGCCCCATGACCCACCTAATGCCCCATGACCCACCTAATGCCCCATGACCCACCTAATGCCCCATGACCCACCTAATGCCCCATGACCCACCTAATGCCCCATGACCCACCTAATGCCCCATGACCCACCTAATGGACCCACCTAATGCCCCATGACCCACCTAATGGACCCACCTAATGCCCCATGACCCACCTAATGCCCCATGACCCACCTAATGCCCCATGACCCACCTAATGCCCCGTGACCCACCTAATGCCCCATGACCCACCTAATGCCCCATGACCCACCTAATGCCCCATGACCCATCTAATGCCCCATGACCCATGACCCACCTAATGCCCCATGACCCACCTAATGCCCCGTGACCCACCTAATGCCCCGTGACCCACCTAATGCCCCATGACCCACCTAATGCCCCATGACCCACCTAATGTCCCATGACCCACCTAATGCCCACCTAATGCCCCATGACCCACCTAATGTCCCATGACCCACCTAATGCCCACCTAATGCCCCATGACCCACCTAATGTCCCATGACCCACCTAATGCCAACTACCTCTAGCTAAAAAACGGAACATGCTATCAACTCACTTTTTTTTCAGATGAAAGAAGAGATTTTAAGCTTTGTTTTGAGATATTCCCTGTGTTCATAGTCATAGCACAAAATATTCTGTGAGTCCTCAAAGATGAGTCAGAATGGTCAAAATGTCTGGCAGTGGGGAAGCCTTTTCTAGAAAACCCTATGGCAGTCAATGTGTTAAAAAAACAAACAGTAGTGGGTTTGGTGATGCTCTATATTGTCAGAATCCGCTTTGTTTGTGTTCATTTACATGCTAAAAGAGTGACTTTGAGATCTGTTTTACCGTACAATGTAAGTCAATGAGGAGCATATTTTGAATGATCAATTTCTGTCAGTGGAGCAATTATTTTAGATTTATTGTCCACCTTTGGAGTTACATCATGGCAAGGTAACTACACAACCCAAACCTCTACACAGTGGTCTTGCCCTTTTAGGTTTAGTCTGGGATGACTCAGGATAGAAGACAGGGTTAAGTTTAGTCTGGGATGACTCAGGATAGAAGACAGGGTTAAGTTTAGTCTGGGATGACTCAGGATAGACGGGGTTAGTCTGGGATGACTCAGGGTAGAAGACAGGGTTAAGTTTAGTCTGGGATGACTCAGGGTAGAAGACAGGGTTAAGTTTAGTCTGGGATGAATCAGGGTAGAAGACAGGGTTAAGTTTAGTCTGGGATGACTCAGGATAGAAGACAGGGTTAAGTTTAGTCTGGGATGAATCAGGATAGAAGACAGGGTTAAGTTTAGTCTGGGATGACTCAGGGTAGAAGACAGGGTTAAGTTTAGTCTGGGATGACTCAGGATAGAAGACAGGGTTAAGTTTAGTCTGGGATGACTCAGGATAGAAGACAGGGTTAAGTTTAGTCTGGGATGACTCAGGGTAGAAGACAGGGTTAAGTTTAGTCTGGGATGACTCAGGGTAGAAGACAGGGTTAAGTTTAGTCTGGGATGACTCCGGGTAGAAGACAGGGTTAAGTTTAGTCTGGGATGACTCAGGATAGAAGACAGGGTTAAGTTTAGTCTGGGATGACTCAGGATAGAAGGGGTTAGTCTAGGATGACTCAGGGTAGAAGACAGGGTTAAGTTTAGTCTGGGATGACTCCGGGTAGAAGACAGGGTTAAGTTTAGTCTGGGATGACTCAGGGTAGAAGACAGGGTTAAGTTTAGTCTGGGATGACTCAGGATAGAAGACAGGGTTTAGTCTGGTTAAAGGGACAATGCCCTCAATACCCTAAGTCTAACTACTTCTCCAGAGTGAGTGACACCCACAGCCACACCACTAGAGGGAGCTCCTACAATCTGGTACCCCCCCCCCCCCCCAATGTAGAAGAAACCAGAGTTGATTTTTGTTTAGTCTAGTTACTAAATATCATAAGATTATAGTCGACTAAATCTACAGTTGATTTAGTCGACTATAATGTATCCTTGATGGTGTCGTAATGACTGATTCTACACTGTGTGTGTGTGTGTGTGTGTGTGTGTGTGTGTGTGTGTGTGTCAGGTGTTCTGCACATATTCCAACACAGAGTACGACAGGACCAACGCCGGCATCGATCCGGTGTCGGCGTCAGCAGAGTACGAGCTGGAGAAGCGGGTGGACAAGATGGACGTGTGTTCTGTGGAGATAGAGAAGGGTTGGTGTCTCTTTATATGTTCTGTGGAGATAGAGAAGGGTTGGTGTCTCTTTATGTGTTCTGTGGACATAGAGAAGGGTTGGTGTCTCTTTATGTGTTCTGTGGACATAGAGAAGGGTTGGTGTCTCTTTATGTGTTCTGTGGACATAGAGAAGGGTTGGTGTCTCTTTATGTGTTCTGTGGACATAGAGAAGGGTTGGTGTCTCTTTATATGTTCTGTGGAGATAGAGAAGGGTTGGTGTCTCTTTATATGTTCTGTGGACATAGAGAAGGGTTGGTGTCTCTTTATATGTTCTGTGGAGATAGAGAAGGGTTGGTGTCTCTTTATGTGTGTTCTGTGGACATAGAGAAGGGTTGGTGTCTCTTTATGTGTTCTGTGGACATAGAGAAGGGTTGGTGTCTCTTTATATGTTCTGTGGAGATAGAGAAGGGTTGGTGTCTCTTTATATGTTCTGTGGAGATAGAGAAGGGTTGGTGTCTCTTTATGTGTTCTGTGGACATAGAGAAGGGTTGGTGTCTCTTTATATGTTCTGTGGACATAGAGAAGGGTTGGTGTCTCTTTATATGTTCTGTGGAGATAGAGAAGGGTTGGTGTCTCTTTATATGTTCTGTGGAGATAGAGAAGGGTTGGTGTCTCTTTATATGTGTTCTGTGGACATAGAGAAGGGTTGGTGTCTCTTTATATGTTCTGTGGACATAGAGAAGGGTTGGTGTCTCTTTATATGTTCTGTGGAGATAGAGAAGGGTTGGTGTCTCTTTATGTGTGTTCTGTGGACATAGAGAAGGGTTGGTGTCTCTTTATGTGTTCTGTGGAGATAGAGAAGGGTTGGTGTCTCTTTATGTGTTCTGTGGAGATAGAGAAGGGTTGGTGTCTCTTTATGTGTTCTGTGGACATAGAGAAGGGTTGGTGTCTCTTTATGTGTTCTGTGGACATAGAGAAGGGTTGGTGTCTCTTTATGTGTTCTGTGGACATAGAGAAGGGTTGGTGTCTCTTTATGTGTTCTGTGGACATAGAGAAGGGTTGGTGTCTCTTTATATGTTCTGTGGACATAGAGAAGGGTTGGTGTCTCTTTATATGTTCTGTGGAGATAGAGAAGGGTTGGTGTCTCTTTATGTGTGTTCTGTGGACATAGAGAAGGGTTGGTGTCTCTTTATGTGTTCTGTGGACATAGAGAAGGGTTGGTGTCTCTTTATATGTTCTGTGGAGATAGAGAAGGGTTGGTGTCTCTTTATATGTTCTGTGGAGATAGAGAAGGGTTGGTGTCTCTTTATATGTGTTCTGTGGACATAGAGAAGGGTTGGTGTCTCTTTATATGTTCTGTGGACATAGAGAAGGGTTGGTGTCTCTTTATATGTTCTGTGGAGATAGAGAAGGGTTGGTGTCTCTTTATGTGTGTTCTGTGGACATAGAGAAGGGTTGGTGTCTCTTTATGTGTTCTGTGGACATAGAGAAGGGTTGGTGTCTCTTTATATGTTCTGTGGAGATAGAGAAGGGTTGGTGTCTCTTTATATGTTCTGTGGAGATAGAGAAGGGTTGGTGTCTCTTTATATGTGTTCTGTGGACATAGAGAAGGGTTGGTGTCTCTTTATATGTTCTGTGGACATAGAGAAGGGTTGGTGTCTCTTTATATGTTCTGTGGAGATAGAGAAGGGTTGGTGTCTCTTTATATGTTCTGTGGAGATAGAGAAGGGTTGGTGTCTCTTTATATGTGTTCTGTGGACATAGAGAAGGGTTGGTGTCTCTTTATATGTTCTGTGGACATAGAGAAGGGTTGGTGTCTCTTTATATGTTCTGTGGAGATAGAGAAGGGTTGGTGTCTCTTTATGTGTGTTCTGTGGACATAGAGAAGGGTTGGTGTCTCTTTATGTGTTCTGTGGACATAGAGAAGGGTTGGTGTCTCTTTATATGTTCTGTGGAGATAGAGAAGGGTTGGTGTCTCTTTATATGTTCTGTGGAGATAGAGAAGGGTTGGTGTCTCTTTATATGTGTTCTGTGGACATAGAGAAGGGTTGGTGTCTCTTTATATGTTCTGTGGACATAGAGAAGGGTTGGTGTCTCTTTATATGTTCTGTGGAGATAGAGAAGGGTTGGTGTCTCTTTATGTGTGTTCTGTGGACATAGAGAAGGGTTGGTGTCTCTTTATGTGTTCTGTGGACATAGAGAAGGGTTGGTGTCTCTTTATATGTTCTGTGGAGATAGAGAAGGGTTGGTGTCTCTTTATATGTTCTGTGGAGATAGAGAAGGGTTGGTGTCTCTTTATATGTGTTCTGTGGACATAGAGAAGGGTTGGTGTCTCTTTATATGTTCTGTGGACATAGAGAAGGGTTGGTGTCTCTTTATATGTTCTGTGGAGATAGAGAAGGGTTGGTGTCTCTTTATGTGTGTTCTGTGGACATAGAGAAGGGTTGGTGTCTCTTTATGTGTTCTGTGGACATAGAGAAGGGTTGGTGTCTCTTTATATGTTCTGTGGAGATAGAGAAGGGTTGGTGTCTCTTTATATGTTCTGTGGAGATAGAGAAGGGTTGGTGTCTCTTTATATGTGTTCTGTGGACATAGAGAAGGGTTGGTGTCTCTTTATATGTTCTGTGGACATAGAGAAGGGTTGGTGTCTCTTTATATGTTCTGTGGAGATAGAGAAGGGTTGGTGTCTCTTTATGTGTGTTCTGTGGACATAGAGAAGGGTTGGTGTCTCTTTATGTGTTCTGTGGACATAGAGAAGGGTTGGTGTCTCTTTATGTGTTCTGTGGACATAGAGAAGGGTTGGTGTCTCTTTATGTGTTCTGTGGACATAGAGAAGGGTTGGTGTCTCTTTATGTGTTCTGTGGAGATAGAGAAGGGTTGGTGTCTCTTTATGTGTTCTGTGGAGATAGAGAAGGGTTGGTGTCTCTTTATGTGTGTTCTGTGGACATAGAGAAGGGTTGGTGTCTCTTTATGTGTTCTGTGGACATAGAGAAGGGTTGGTGTCTCTTTATGTGTTCTGTGGACATAGAGAAGGGTTGGTGTCTCTTTATGTGTTCTGTGGAGATAGAGAAGGGTTGGTGTCTCTTTATATGTTCTGTGGAGATAGAGAAGGGTTGGTGTCTCTTTATATGTTCTGTGGAGATAGAGAAGGGTTGGTGTCTCTTTATGTGTGTTCTGTGGACATAGAGAAGGGTTGGTGTCTCTTTATGTGTTCTGTGGACATAGAGAAGGGTTGGTGTCTCTTTATGTGTTCTGTGGAGATAGAGAAGGGTTGGTGTCTCTTTATATGTTCTGTGGAGATAGAGAAGGGTTGGTGTCTCTTTATGTGTTCTGTGGAGATAGAGAAGGGTTGGTGTCTCTTTATATGTTCTGTGGAGATAGAGAAGGGTTGGTGTCTCTTTATGTGTTCTGTGGAGATAGAGAAGGGTTGGTGTCTCTTTATATGTTCTGTGGAGATAGAGAAGGGTTGGTGTCTCTTTATATGTTCTGTGGAGATAGAGAAGGGTTGGTGTCTCTTTATGTGTTCTGTGGACATAGAGAAGGGTTGGTGTCTCTTTATATGTTCTGTGGAGATAGAGAAGGGTTGGTGTCTCTTTATATGTTCTGTGGAGATAGAGAAGGGTTGGTGTCTCTTTATGTGTGTTCTGTGGACATAGAGAAGGGTTGGTGTCTCTATATGTGTTCTGTGGACATAGAGAAGGGTTGGTGTCTCTTTATGTGTTCTGTGGACATAGAGAAGGGTTGGTGTCTCTTTATGTGTTCTGTGGACATAGAGAAGGGTTGGTGTCTCTTTATGTGTTCTGTGGAGATAGAGAAGGGTTGGTGTCTCTTTATGTGTTCTGTGGAGATAGAGAAGGGTTGGTGTCTCTTTATGTGTGTTCTGTGGACATAGAGAAGGGTTGGTGTCTCTTTATGTGTTCTGTGGACATAGAGAAGGGTTGGTGTCTCTTTATGTGTTCTGTGGACATAGAGAAGGGTTGGTGTCTCTTTATGTGTTCTGTGGAGATAGAGAAGGGTTGGTGTCTCTTTATGTGTTCTGTGGACATAGAGAAGGGTTGGTGTCTCTTTATATGTTCTGTGGAGATAGAGAAGGGTTGGTGTCTCTTTATATGTTCTGTGGAGATAGAGAAGGGTTGGTGTCTCTTTATGTGTTCTGTGGACATAGAGAAGGGTTGGTGTCTCTTTATATGTTCTGTGGAGATAGAGAAGGGTTGGTGTCTCTTTATATGTTCTGTGGAGATAGAGAAGGGTTGGTGTCTCTTTATATGTGTTCTGTGGACATAGAGAAGGGTTGGTGTCTCTTTATATGTTCTGTGGACATAGAGAAGGGTTGGTGTCTCTTTATATGTTCTGTGGAGATAGAGAAGGGTTGGTGTCTCTTTATGTGTGTTCTGTGGACATAGAGAAGGGTTGGTGTCTCTTTATGTGTTCTGTGGACATAGAGAAGGGTTGGTGTCTCTTTATGTGTTCTGTGGACATAGAGAAGGGTTGGTGTCTCTTTATGTGTTCTGTGGACATAGAGAAGGGTTGGTGTCTCTTTATGTGTTCTGTGGAGATAGAGAAGGGTTGGTGTCTCTTTATGTGTTCTGTGGAGATAGAGAAGGGTTGGTGTCTCTTTATGTGTGTTCTGTGGACATAGAGAAGGGTTGGTGTCTCTTTATGTGTTCTGTGGACATAGAGAAGGGTTGGTGTCTCTTTATGTGTTCTGTGGACATAGAGAAGGGTTGGTGTCTCTTTATGTGTTCTGTGGAGATGGAGAAGGGTTGGTGTCTCTTTATATGTTCTGTGGAGATAGAGAAGGGTTGGTGTCTCTTTATATGTTCTGTGGAGATAGAGAAGGGTTGGTGTCTCTTTATGTGTGTTCTGTGGACATAGAGAAGGGTTGGTGTCTCTTTATGTGTTCTGTGGACATAGAGAAGGGTTGGTGTCTCTTTATGTGTTCTGTGGAGATAGAGAAGGGTTGGTGTCTCTTTATATGTTCTGTGGAGATAGAGAAGGGTTGGTGTCTCTTTATGTGTTCTGTGGAGATAGAGAAGGGTTGGTGTCTCTTTATATGTTCTGTGGAGATAGAGAAGGGTTGGTGTCTCTTTATGTGTTCTGTGGAGATAGAGAAGGGTTGGTGTCTCTTTATATGTTCTGTGGAGATAGAGAAGGGTTGGTGTCTCTTTATATGTTCTGTGGAGATAGAGAAGGGTTGGTGTCTCTTTATGTGTTCTGTGGACATAGAGAAGGGTTGGTGTCTCTTTATATGTTCTGTGGAGATAGAGAAGGGTTGGTGTCTCTTTATATGTTCTGTGGAGATAGAGAAGGGTTGGTGTCTCTTTATGTGTGTTCTGTGGACATAGAGAAGGGTTGGTGTCTCTATATGTGTTCTGTGGACATAGAGAAGGGTTGGTGTCTCTTTATGTGTTCTGTGGACATAGAGAAGGGTTGGTGTCTCTTTATGTGTTCTGTGGACATAGAGAAGGGTTGGTGTCTCTTTATGTGTTCTGTGGACATAGAGAAGGGTTGGTGTCTCTTTATGTGTTCTGTGGAGATAGAGAAGGGTTGGTGTCTCTTTATGTGTTCTGTGGAGATAGAGAAGGGTTGGTGTCTCTTTATGTGTGTTCTGTGGACATAGAGAAGGGTTGGTGTCTCTTTATGTGTTCTGTGGACATAGAGAAGGGTTGGTGTCTCTTTATGTGTTCTGTGGACATAGAGAAGGGTTGGTGTCTCTTTATGTGTTCTGTGGAGATAGAGAAGGGTTGGTGTCTCTTTATGTGTTCTGTGGACATAGAGAAGGGTTGGTGTCTCTTTATATGTTCTGTGGAGATAGAGAAGGGTTGGTGTCTCTTTATATGTTCTGTGGAGATAGAGAAGGGTTGGTGTCTCTTTATGTGTTCTGTGGACATAGAGAAGGGTTGGTGTCTCTTTATATGTTCTGTGGAGATAGAGAAGGGTTGGTGTCTCTTTATATGTTCTGTGGAGATGGAGAAGGGTTGGTGTCTCTTTATGTGTGTTCTGTGGACATAGAGAAGGGTTGGTGTCTCTTTATGTGTTCTGTGGACATAGAGAAGGGTTGGTGTCTCTTTATGTGTTCTGTGGACATAGAGAAGGGTTGGTGTCTCTTTATGTGTTCTGTGGAGATAGAGAAGGGTTGGTGTCTCTTTATGTGTTCTGTGGACATAGAGAAGGGTTGGTGTCTCTTTATGTGTTCTGTGGACATAGAGAAGGGTTGGTGTCTCTTTATGTGTTCTGTGGACATAGAGAAGGGTTGGTGTCTCTTTATGTGTTCTGTGGAGATAGAGAAGGGTTGGTGTCTCTTTATGTGTTCTGTGGAGATAGAGAAGGGTTGGTGTCTCTTTATGTGTGTTCTGTGGACATAGAGAAGGGTTGGTGTCTCTTTATGTGTTCTGTGGACATAGAGAAGGGTTGGTGTCTCTTTATGTGTTCTGTGGACATAGAGAAGGGTTGGTGTCTCTTTATGTGTTCTGTGGAGATAGAGAAGGGTTGGTGTCTCTTTATGTGTTCTGTGGACATAGAGAAGGGTTGGTGTCTCTTTATGTGTTCTGTGGACATAGAGAAGGGTTGGTGTCTCTTTATATGTGTTCTGTGGAGATAGAGAAGGGTTGGTGTCTCTTTATGTGTTCTGTGGAGATAGAGAAGGGTTGGTGTCTCTTTATGTGTTCTGTGGAGATAGAGAAGGGTTGGTGTCTCTTTGTGTTCTGTGGAGATAGAGAAGGGTTGGTGTCTCTTTATGTGTTCTGTGGAGATAGAGAAGGGTTGGTGTCTCTTTATATGTTCTGTGGAGATAGAGAAGGGTTGGTGTCTCTTTATATGTTCTGTGGACATAGAGAAGGGTTGGTGTCTCTTTATATGTTCTGTGGAGATAGAGAAGGGTTGGTGTCTCTTTATGTGTTCTGTGGAGATAGAGAAGGGTTGGTGTCTCTTTGTGTTCTGTGGAGATAGAGAAGGGTTGGTGTCTCTTTATGTGTTCTGTGGAGATAGAGAAGGGTTGGTGTCTCTTTATATGTTCTGTGGAGATAGAGAAGGGTTGGTGTCTCTTTATATGTTCTGTGGACATAGAGAAGGGTTGGTGTCTCTTTATATGTTCTGTGGAGATAGAGAAGGGTTGGTGTCTCTTTATGTGTTCTGTGGAGATAGAGAAGGGTTGGTGTCTCTTTGTGTTCTGTGGAGATAGAGAAGGGTTGGTGTCTCTTTATGTGTTCTGTGGAGATAGAGAAGGGTTGGTGTCTCTTTATATGTTCTGTGGACATAGAGAAGGGTTGGTGTCTCTTTATGTGTTCTGTGGAGATAGAGAAGGGTTGGTGTCTCTTTATGTGTTCTGTGGAGATAGAGAAGGGTTGGTGTCTCTTTGTGTTCTGTGGAGATAGAGAAGGGTTGGTGTCTCTTTATGTGTTCTGTGGAGATAGAGAAGGGTTGGTGTCTCTTTATATGTTCTTTGGAGATAGAGAAGCGTTGGTGTCTCTTTATATGTGTGTTTATATGGGTCCCGGGTCCCTGGAACAACATATTCTGAATACATTTTGGGGGTCCTTGACATCAGTACGTTTCAGAACCACTGATATATAAAGCAACATAAGTTTTTTTTTTAAATAAGCTGTTAGTATTTAGAAGACATTAATTATTCCCAAAATTGTAGTAGAATCCCCCAGAAGCAAAGATTTGAGTTATTGAGAAATTATATACATTCAAAGATTTGCACACATTTTCACGAATTTTCAAAAAGCATACAAGCTCTCAATACAATATCTACTACAAGCTCATAGCACTGTGTCTGTCTGTCTGTCTGTCTGTGTCTCTGTCTCTCACTCTGTCTGTCTGTCTGTGTCTCTGTCTCTCACTCTGTCTGTCTCTCTGTGTGTGTGTGTGTGTGTGTGTCTCCTCTGGGTGTCATAGAAGTGGGTCAGTAGATCATGTGAGAAATGAGGACAGAGCAGACGTCTTTGTCGCAGTCCTGACTCCTCTAGGAGTTTAGTTTAGTTTAGTTTGTGCACTGCGTTATTTAATATATGTCACAGCATGTATGGGAATGGAACGTTAGGGGTGTGTGCGTGCATTCACACATTCTCATTCCGTTTAAAGCTAGTGTAAGTGATATTTGTAGGTTTAAAGCTAGTGTAAGTGATATGTGTAGGTTTAAAGCTAGTGTAAGTGATATTTGTTGGTTTTGTTTGTTAAAACAAAGTGTTCGGGTGGGTTGCCGATTTGATCCAATAATTGCCAGACCCAAGGGGTCGGGCTTACATGAGGCTTTGTATCTGTTTCGTCCATACATGGGCAGGGGTCATTTGTCCTCCGGCCCCAGCCAAAAATGTCTGTCCCCCTTTCGTCCATACATGGGTATACACAGGCTGACACGTCATGTGAAGTCCGGCTTAGCCGTGACGTAGTGCATGTTGTATGGAGGCTTTGTACCATGAGGCTTTGTACCTGTTTCGTCCATACATGGGCATGGGCCATTTGTCCTCCGGCCCCAGCCAAAAAAAGTTTGTGACGTCCCCTTTCGTCACGAACTATTCATGACATCATGAACTTCAGTTATAAAGTGGTTTGTAGGTGTGTTACATACTAGGACTTCATTTTGGGTCTGGCAGAACCAGGTTTCCTGGTCTTGTTTTCTAAATAGTGTCCCGATGTGAATTTATTTGTGTAATCACTTTCGATTTCACTTGTTTGTCCTACAGGAGGGGAGGGTCTAGGTATCAGCATCATAGGGATGGGGGTGTTAACTCTCTGTCTCCCCCTACAGGAGGGGAGGGTCTAGGTATCAGCATCATAGGGATGGGGGTGTTAACTCTCTGTCTCCCCCTACAGGAGGGGAGGGTCTAGGGATCAGCATCATAGGGATGGGGGTGTTAACTCTCTGTCTCCCCCTACAGGAGGGGAGGGTCTAGGTATCAGCATCATAGGGATGGGGGTGTTAACTCTCTGTCTCCCCCTACAGGAGGGGAGGGTCTAGGGATCAGCATCATAGGGATGGGGGTGTTAACTCTCTGTCTCCCCCTACAGGAGGGGAGGGTCTAGGTATCAGCATCATAGGGATGGGCGTGGGGGCTGACCAGGGTCTGGAGAAGCTGGGCATCTTCGTGAAGACCGTCACAGAGGGCGGGGCCACGCAGAGAGACGGACGGTGAGTCACGTGACGGCTATGGTTTCTGGCACGCCGCTAGTTAACCCGGTAACCATGGTTAAAAAGGAGCACTTCACCCATTTTCATATAGGCTCTATGCACAGCAGCAGCCATGGTGGAAAGAAAGTGGGCCTCTTCCTTACTTCCTTCACAGGTGTTACCAATGATACTGATGAAGGCTCTGTTCCATTTAGTGTAGCACAGTGGTTCTAAAACCTAATTTCAAGGACCGCCATAACAATGGAACCATGTGTACACTCACAGAGTTACACACCCGTAAGAGTCCATGTGGAACCCCCTCAAGGAACCATGAGGGTCCCTGGACCATACTTTGAGACCCTCTGGTGTAGCAGAGTGTTTCCAGTGAGTCAACACCCTGACTCTGTTTGACCAGAATGGAACAGAGCCTTCATTAGTATCATTGTAACAACCAGAATGGAACAGAGCCTTCATTAGTGTCATTGTAACAACCAGAATGGAACAGAGCCTTCATTAGTATCATTGTAACAACCAGAATGGAACAGAGCCTTCATTAGTATCATTGTAACAACCAGAATGGAACAGAGCCTTCATTAGTATCATTGTAACAACCAGAATGGAACAGAGCCTTCATTAGTATCATTGTAACAACCAGAATGGAACAGAGCCTTCATTAGTATCATTGTAACAACCAGAATGGAACAGAGCCTTCATTAGTATCATTGTAACAACCAGAATGGAACAGAGCCTTCATTAGTATCATTGTAACAACCAGAATGGAACAGAGCCTTCATTAGTATCATTGGTAACAACTGGAATGGAACAGAGCCTTCATTAGTATCATTGTAACAACCAGAATGGAACAGAGCCTTCATTAGTATCATTGGTAACAACTGGAATGGAACAGAGCCTTCATTAGTATCATTGTAACAACCAGAATGGAACAGAGCCTTCATTAGTGTCATTGTAACAACCAGAATGGAACAGAGCCTTCATTAGTATCATTGGTAACAACCAGAATGGAACAGAGCCTTCATTAGTATCATTGGTAACAACCAGAATGGAACAGAGCCTTCATTAGTATCATTGTAACAACCAGAATGGAACAGAGCCTTCATTAGTATCATTGTAACAACCAGAATGGAACAGAGCCTTCATTAGTATCATTGGTAACAACCAGAATGGAACAGAGCCTTCATTAGTATCATTGTAACAACCAGAATGGAACAGAGCCTTCATTAGTATCATTGTAACAACCAGAATGGAACAGAGCCTTCATTAGTATCATTGGTAACAACCAGAATGGAACAGAGCCTTCATTAGTATCATTGGTAACAACCAGAATGGAACAGAGCCTTCATTAGTATCATTGGTAACAACCAGAATGGAACAGAGCCTTCATTAGTATCATTGGTAACAACCAGAATGGAACAGAGCCTTCATTAGTGTCATTGTAACAGAGCCTTCATTAGTATCATTGTAACAACCAGAATGGAACAGAGCCTTCATTAGTGTCATTGTAACAACCAGAATGGAACAGAGCCTTCATTAGTATCATTGTAACAACCAGAATGGAACAGAGCCTTCATTAGTATCATTGTAACAACCAGAATGGAACAGAGCCTTCATTAGTATCATTGTAACAACCAGAATGGAACAGAGCCTTCATTAGTATCATTGTAACAACCAGAATGGAACAGAGCCTTCATTAGTATCATTGTAACAACCAGAATGGAACAGAGCCTTCATTAGTATCATTGTAACAACCAGAATGGAACAGAGCCTTCATTAGTATCATTGTAACAACCAGAATGGAACAGAGCCTTCATTAGTATCATTGGTAACAACTGGAATGGAACAGAGCCTTCATTAGTATCATTGTAACAACCAGAATGGAACAGAGCCTTCATTAGTATCATTGGTAACAACTGGAATGGAACAGAGCCTTCATTAGTATCATTGTAACAACCAGAATGGAACAGAGCCTTCATTAGTGTCATTGTAACAACCAGAATGGAACAGAGCCTTCATTAGTATCATTGGTAACAACCAGAATGGAACAGAGCCTTCATTAGTATCATTGGTAACAACCAGAATGGAACAGAGCCTTCATTAGTATCATTGTAACAACCAGAATGGAACAGAGCCTTCATTAGTATCATTGTAACAACCAGAATGGAACAGAGCCTTCATTAGTATCATTGGTAACAACCAGAATGGAACAGAGCCTTCATTAGTATCATTGTAACAACCAGAATGGAACAGAGCCTTCATTAGTATCATTGTAACAACCAGAATGGAACAGAGCCTTCATTAGTATCATTGGTAACAACCAGAATGGAACAGAGCCTTCATTAGTATCATTGGTAACAACCAGAATGGAACAGAGCCTTCATTAGTATCATTGGTAACAACCAGAATGGAACAGAGCCTTCATTAGTATCATTGGTAACAACCAGAATGGAACAGAGCCTTCATTAGTGTCATTGTAACAGAGCCTTCATTAGTATCATTGTAACAACCAGAATGGAACAGAGCCTTCATTAGTATCATTGTAACAACCAGAATGGAACAGAGCCTTCATTAGTATCATTGTAACAACCAGAATGGAACAGAGCCTTCATTAGTGTCATTGTAACAACCAGAATGGAACAGAGCCTTCATTAGTATCATTGTAACAACCAGAATGGAACGGAGCCTTCATTAGTATCATTGTAACAACCAGAATGGAACGGAGCCTTCATTAGTATCATTGTAACAACCAGAATGGAACGGAGCCTTCATTAGTATCATTGTAACAACCAGAATGGAACAGAGCCTTCATTAGTATCATTGTAACAACCAGAATGGAACAGAGCCTTCATTAGTGTCATTGTAACAACCAGAATGGAACAGAGCCTTCATTAGTGTCATTGTAACAACCAGAATGGAACAGAGCCTTCATTAGTATCATTGTAACAACCAGAATGGAACAGAGCCTTCATTAGTGTCATTGTAACAACCAGAATGGAACAGAGCCTTCATTAGTATCATTGTAACAACCAGAATGGAACAGAGCCTTCATTAGTATCATTGTAACAACCAGAATGGAACAGAGCCTTCATTAGTATCATTGTAACAACCAGAATGGAACAGAGCCTTCATTAGTGTCATTGTAACAACCAGAATGGAACAGAGCCTTCATTAGTGTCATTGTAACAACCTGTGAAGGAAGTAAGGAAGAGGACCGATCTATGTCCAATATGGCTGCTGTGCATAGAACATGTTGGACCTCATTAACTCATTGAGTGCCATTAACGTGTTTCACGTGTTTTTACCGCTATGGCGCAACGTGCCAACGACGTGTTTGACGTGTTTTTGAAAAGTGTTTTTTAAACATGCTCAGAACCCAAGATATCATCATCTGAAGATTTGCAGCTCCATCCACTCATTGTTTAACTTAGAACTGAAAAAGGCTGTATCTCGCTTGCTAAGCACTTTTTTTTTACTTGGCAAAAAACTCTGGCACTGGGACAACATCATTCTGAAATAATTCTGGCAATTCTGGCACTCAATGAGTTGCTTGATTCAGTATTTAGATATTTGATATTAATTTTATCAGACACGCCCCCTTCCTATACAAACCCATTGTAACTTCAAACTCCATTTTAACCATGTTAGAATCATCAAAAACACCGTCCTTGGTTCTGGTGACTGATATTGTCCTTCTAATACGTGTTTTTTCAATAACTTTTTTCATTTATTTAAAAAAAAAATTTGGGGAGGGGCTCACACAAGCCTGAGTAGAAGATACAATTACCCAAAAACGTTTTGAAAGTGAAATATCCCTTTAAGGTTGAAAATGGTGTTCAATGGTGCGTGTGTGCGTGTGTGTGTGTGTGTGTGTGTGTGTGTGTGTGTGTGTGTGTTGTGTGTAGGATCAGGGTGAATGACCAGATCGTGGAGGTGGACGGGGTCAGTCTGGTGGGCGTGTCTCAACTGTTTGCAGCCACGGTGCTGAAGAACACCTCAGGGCTGGTCAGGTGAGGTCAGAGGTCAACAAATTAACTCATTCACTGCCAGGGTTTAAACATGGGTGTTTTCACTGACCTTTGAAAAATCATAGAATATTATTCTTCACAACGATCCACCTGCCGATCGCTTTAAAGGGATACTAGGTAACTTTGAGCCTAAATAAAAAAAAAATATATATATATATATATTTATTTAGCTTTTTTTCCAGCTATCAGCCACTATACAATCTGGGAACCCATCGCCAAATGAAAAAGAAAAACAGCGCCCTCTGCTGTTTTTGACTATCTCAGTTGGCTCTGGGAGGGAGTTGACGTAGCACACGTGCGCAAGGAAACCGGGGTTTTGGTCAGCCTTCAGCCTTTCACTTCCGGTTGGTGCGACTATGTTTTCATTCCCACTAACAATATTTCTACACGGAACACTAACACCACTTCTCCCAGAGAACATGGATCGTTTTGGTTATAAGCCCACTTGTTTCTATGATGAAAGAGCAAGTTAAAATGTGAATATGTTTCCGTGGTTTTGTCTGCTCCGTGGACGCTATTGTTAAATTAGTTTCGGTTTGTTTCGAGTGGGGAAGGATCGACGGACACGTGAATCCCGCCCACTACATTTGATTGGGTAAAGCGCGGCCTGCTTCCTGATCTGAAGGCACGCCCACTTGAAACCAATGCGCACGTGTTGTCAGCACGGCTACTGACAGATTCAAACGCAGAGCAGAATCTGTTCTTGAGAGATTAGCCACTATATAATTATGCAGGTGTGTTTTCCTGCAGAAAGACGCATCCCTCTGGCTGTATTTTGGTTTTGTTCCAGTGTTTATATTACATTACATTACATTACATTACATTACAGTCATTTAGCAGACGCTTTTATCCAAAGCGACTTACAATAAGTGCATTCAACATAGGTAGGGAACGAAACTACTACCTGAAGTGCATTCTCTGCAAAAACAAGCAACCAAGAGTATACCTAGCGCTAAGGTAAAAGTGCAATATATCAGCTACCTACTTTCTTAAACAGATGAGAAAAAATAGCAAAATCAAATGAGCATGAGCTAAAACAAATAAGTATCGAGTAAACAAGATCCAATAAAACAATATAACAATAAAGTACAACTAGTTAACAAGTAGGCCAGGCAGAGAGGAAGGGTAGTGTTTCCTGAAGAGGTGGGTTTTCAGCCTGCGGTGAAAGATGGGCAGTGACTCTGCTGTCCTGACATCAGTGTCTCTGCTGTCCTGACATCAGTGTCTCTGCTGTCCTGACATCAGTGTCTCTGCTGTCCTGACATCAGTGACTCTGCTGTCTGACATCAGTGACTCTGCTGTCCTGACATCAGTGACTCTGCTGTCCTGACATCAGTGACTCTGCTGTCCTGACATCAGTGTCTCTGCTGTCCTGACATCAGTGTCTCTGCTGTCCTGACATCAGTGTCTCTGCTGTCCTGACATCAGTGTCTCTGCTGTCCTGACATCAGTGTCTCTGCTGTCCTGACATCAGTGACTCTGCTGTCCTGACATCAGTGACTCTGCTGTCCTGACATCAGTGACTCTGCTGTCCTGACATCAGTGTCTCTGCTGTCCTGACATCAGTGTCTCTGCTGTCCTGACATCAGTGACTCTGCTTTCCTGACATCAGTGACTCTGCTGTCCTGACATCAGTGACTCTGCTGTCCTGACATCAGTGTCTCTGCTGTCCTGACATCAGTGTCTCTGCTGTCCTGACATCAGTGTCTCTGCTGTCCTGACATCAGTGTCTCTGCTGTCCTGACATCAGTGTCTCTGCTGTCCTGACATCAGTGACTCTGCTGTCCTGACATCAGTGTCTCTGCTGTCCTGACATCAGTGTCTCTGCTGTCCTGACATCAGTGTCTCTGCTGTCCTGACATCAGTGACTCTGCTGTCCTGACATCAGTGACTCTGCTGTCCTGACATCAGTGACTCTGCTGTCCTGACATCAGTGACTCTGCTGTCCTGACATCAGTGACTCTGCTGTCCTGACATCAGTGTCTCTGCTGTCCTGACATCAGTGTCTCTGCTGTCCTGACATCAGTGTCTCTGCTGTCCTGACATCAGTGTCTCTGCTTTCCTGACATCAGTGACTCTGCTGTCCTGACATCAGTGACTCTGCTGTCCTGACATCAGTGACTCTGCTGTCCTGACATCAGTGTCTCTGCTGTCCTGACATCAGTGTCTCTGCTGTCCTGACATCAGTGTCTCTGCTGTCCTGACATCAGTGACTCTGCTGTCCTGACATCAGTGTCTCTGCTGTCCTGACATCAGTGTCTCTGCTGTCCTGACATCAGTGGGAGTTCATTCCACTGTGGGGTCAGAACAGTAAAAAGTCGTGACCGTGTAGATATATATTGACATTCATCCCTTGCAGGGACTGAACAGTCTGTGGGGGGAGAGGGGGGGGGCTCGGCCGGAGCTCTTAATTGATCCCTTTGATCTTCAAAGGGTTTGTGCTCGGAGTTGATTGATAGGGCCATAAAAGTGTCAAACTCGTTAGTGCTCTCTCTAATCCATGAATGCATCAAAGACAGCGATCACTTGTGTGTGTGTGTGTGTGTGTGTGTGTGTGTGTGTGTGTGTGTGTGTGTGTGTGTGTGTGTGTGTGTGTGTGTGTGTGTGTGTGTGTGTGTGTGTGTGTGTGTACACAAACAGATCTGCAAAGTTACCTAGTATCCCTTTAAAAGACGTAGGGGGGTCTCGCTGTGATAATCTGTTCCATTGTTGAGGCCAGTTGAATGTGGCTTGTTTTCACATAAAAGCAACAGAAAGCAGAGAAAAGTATATTTTTATAAAACCCAAACTACTTTTGTTCAAGCCTCACACAATGTGTGTGCATTTTGGCACGCTCTGGAAACATCAGTCTTTGCCAGTGGGATTATTACCATTACATGTATTCTGTAACGGTAGCCCTACATGAATCACACCAATCAATACGTTTGTATATTAATTTAACCCATTACCGACGTGCACAGGGAATGTTGGAGTCACACTAAATAAAGCATGTAGTCATGTATTCCCTGTGAGTCACAGGTTTAATGAGAGTTAGCCTGGCAGGCTATCTCATCCTCTGAATGTTTATGGAGTGATTTGATGAATCAATGCATAAACATCCATTAATGTAATGGATGAAGAGTGGTGTGTGCTGGATGTGGCCTGGTTCCAGACCATAGACCCCGCCCACTCTCTGAGTGAACCGCCTCTCTTGGTCTGGTGTAGTAAATGTGAACCTATAGGATTTATGCGGTACAAAACGTACCGTCCAATGAGAGTCGCGGGTGGGGATCCCCTGTGATTGGTTTAGGGAAATTCTAAACCAATTCTAATTGGTTTAGGGAAATTCTAATCCCCTATCCCTTGTAATTGCCTACACTGAAGCTAATGTCAGACTGAAGCTCCACACAGCTTAAGTCTGATAATCAGGCTGGATGGTTATATCTCTGATATCCTGGTGTTCCAAATAAATCCACAACGTGAAGATTACCTGCACTGGGCAAAGGTTTGGAGCATGGGGTTTCTATTAACCCAGGTGGCACATAACTCCAGAGGAAGTAGCTACTGTATATACGTTAACTTAACCCAGGTTGTACATAACTCCAGAGGAAGTAGCTACTGTATATACGTTAACTTAACCCAGATTGTACATAACTCCAGAGGAAGTAGCTACTGTATATACGTTAACTTAACCCAGATTGTACATAACTCCAGAGGACGTAGCTACTGTATATACGTTAACTTAACCCAGGTTGTACATAACTCCAGAGGAAGTAGCTACTGTATATACGTTAACTTAACCCAGGTTGTACATAACTCCAGAGGAAGTAGCTACTGTATATACATTAACTTAACCCAGGTTGTACATAACTCCAGAGGAAGTAGCTACTGTATATACGTTAACTTAACCCAGATTGTACATAACTCCAGAGGACGTAGCTACTGTATATACGTTAACTTAACCCAGGTTGTACATAACTCCAGAGGAAGTAGCTACTGTATATACGTTAACTTAACCCAGGTTGTACATAACTCCAGAGGAAGTAGCTACTGTATATACGTTAACTTAACCCAGGTTGCACATAACTCCAGAGGAAGTAGCTACTGTATATACGTTAACTTAACCCAGGTTGCACATAACTCCAGAGGAAGTAGCTACTGTATATACGTTAACTTAACCCAGGTTGCACTTAACTCCAGAGGAAGTAGCTACTGTATATACGTTAACTTAACCCAGGTTGTACATAACTCCAGAGGAAGTAGCTACTGTATATACGTTAACTTAACCCAGGTTGTACATAACTCCAGAGGAAGTAGCTACTGTATATACGTTAACTTAACCCAGGTTGTACATAACTCCAGAGGAAGTAACTACTGTATATACGTTAACTTAACCCAGGTTGTACATAACTCCAGAGGAAGTAGCTACTGTATATACGTTAACTTAACCCAGGTTGTACATAACTCCAGAGGAAGTAGCTACTGTATATACGTTAACTTAACCCAGGTTGTACATAACTCCAGAGGAAGTAGCTACTGTATATACGTTAACTTAACCCAGGTTGTACATAACTCCAGAGGAAGTAACTACTGTATATACGTTAACTTAACCCAGGTTGTACATAACTCCAGAGGAAGTAGCTACTGTATATACGTTAACTTAACCCAGGTTGCACATAACTCCAGAGGAAGTAGCTACTGTATATACGTTAACTTAACCCAGGTTGTACATAACTCCAGAGGAAGTAGCTACTGTATATACGTTTGGAGACCTCACTGTCCATGAAAAGATTCAGCGGCGCCGCCAGTCCCGACACCCGTAAGTGCTCTCGCATGAGCTCTCGTATTCCTAGCCTAGGTCTGAGCCAGATCTGCAATCTTATGTGAATGACTGTTAAAGCACTTGTTTAAATGGGTGAATGTTTAAGCATCTAACTTGTAACATTGCAAATAGGCTACGTTAGATTGTTTCCATTGCTTGATTTTAATTGCTTGTCATTGTCAAATGGAAATAAAATAGGTCGATGTACGCCTTTATAAACAGGCTACCGTCCTCAGACCAGACGTGAGATCTGAGCTGGCCGTACGCTCAAGTCAAAGTCACCATAGAATGATAAATCCCGACAATCGGGATGGGCGTGGCATTGGACTGGTCAATCAGGTGGTGGATGGGCGTGGCATTGGACTGGCCAATCAGGTGGTGGATGGGATGGGTGTGGCATTGGACTGGTCAATCAGGTGGTAGATGGGCGTGGCATTGGACTGGTCAATCAGGTGGTGGATAGGATGGGCGTGGCATTGGACTGGTCAATCAGGTGGTGGATGGGCGTGGCATTGGACTGGTCAATCAGGTGGTGGATGGGCGTGGCATTGGACTGGTCAATCAGGTGGTGGATGGGATAGGTTGATCACCTGAACCTTAACTAGCTCTCCTTTAGTTAGTGCTCCACTCACTGTGCAATGCATTCTGGGTAACTGTCCGGTGTAATGATGCCCTTTTCTCTTCTGCGGCAGCTTTCTGATTGGTCGAGAGAAGCAGGGGGTGGAGAGCGAGGTGGCGAGGCTGATCAATGAGAGCCTGGAAGCCGACAGACCAATCGCAGAGGTTCGTTTCATATGAAGGTTTGGTTTCCTTTTTAGTTTTTATTAGGGCTGGGACTCGATTAAAAAAATTAATCTAATTAATTAGAGGCTTTGTAATTAATTAATCGCAATTAATTGCATTTTAATCGCATATCAATATTTGACCTGAGAACAGTGAAAAGAATTTTTTTCAAATGGATTTTGGCATACGTCTTTAAGTACATGTACTCAAGAACTGTACTTAAAGTAATACTAGGTAACGTTTTCAACAAAACTAAAGTTAAATTGTATATCTTTTGCGAGTGGCAAAAGTTTCACAACACCCACTCCGTGAATTTCACCCCCGGAAGCCTTTTATTTATATATTTTCTATTGAACGTGTACGGGGGGGACTTTCCCGGGAAAATGACGTTCCTGGCCAACGTCATGACGTCGTGGCCGACGTCCTCAGGAACTACCGCAACGGTTTCCTGTTTGGCCAGGAAATACCGCGCTATTAACAAAAAGGAACCTCACGCTGATTTTAAGATAATGTAGGATTGGAAGATCGAAAAAGAACAGAAAAAGAAAGCACAGCTCATGGTAACTAATGCTCCACTGGCTAAGAGAAACGATCCGTAGATAGTATAAAACAATTAAAAGATCGCTTTTTGAAACGCTTCCGGCTTCCGGTGAAAACGAATGGAATTCTGGGTAATCGAGGACTAGGGAAATTGTATGCAGTGATGGTAGTGACCAGCAGAGGTTGCTAAAAATCGTTATTTGTGATTCTGCATTGTACAACTTTAAGTACAATTTTGAGGTATTTGCACTTGACTCTCGAGTATTTCCAATTTCTAATACTTTTACTTCTACTTCTATAACTCCACTATATCTCAGAGGCAAATATTTTACTTTTACTCTACAATTATTTGAAAACTTTAGTTACAAGTTACTTTGTAGATTTCGATTATTATTATAAAATATTATATTATTATATATTATAAAAAACATGAGAACGATGAAAGAATGCAGGACAGACGTCAGATATGACGATGGAAAAACTAATACGGAGATGATTTTACATAGAATTTTTATTCAACACATTGAGTGCCAGTCGCGTATATCTACGCGAACTGGTCTTTTTTTTTTTTTTTCACTCACAGGTTCACATTGCATTGTAGGCCTCGTTCGATACGACACATTTCATTGTAGCACCACCGGAAACGGAATTATCCGGGATCCGGTTTTTCCGATCCCATCCGCTTCCATTCTAAAGCTGACACCAAATCGCCATTTTCTCGTCGCTGATCGCTGTTTAACATAAACCGTTGTAACTACAAGATGGCGGATGGGATTTCATTGGTCGACTCAGACGGAGCGCCTCTGTGTTTACAAACAGTTTAAAGCTCCATCTTAAGGAATTTAACGAGGTCTGTGGCGACGTGAAAAAAACAAAAAAAATAACAATAAAACGCTGGCACTGGTGAGTACATTATGAGATTAAACACTGGCATGGAATGTGTTAACAGTATCTTTTTATTCCATTTTTTCATGTTTCATTTGACTTTTTAATTAGTTATTGTTAATGTGTGTGTGTGTGTGTGACTGTGTGTGTGACTGTGTGTGTGTGTGTGTGTGTGTGTGTGTGTGTGTGTGAGACTGTGTGTGTGACTGTGTGTGTGTGTGTGTGTGTGTGTGTGACTGTGTGAGTGTGACACTGTGTGTGTGTGTGTGTGTGTGTGAGTGTGACACTGTGTGTGTGTGTGTGACTGTGTGTGTGTGTGTGTGTGTGTGTGTGACTCTGTGTGTGTGTGTGTGTGTCAGAGAGAGGAGGTAGAAGACAGAGGTGAGGAAGATGACGGTACGGAGGGGAGGCGGAGCTCCTTGGATCAGGATGAAGAGCGGTGTGATGTCATGTCTGTTCTGATTGGTCTAGACAGCGACCAGCTCCGCCTCAAATACCAGCAGGTAGCATCCTGTTCATTATATATATATATATATATATATATATATATGTATATATATATATATGTATATATATATATATATATATGTATATGTATATAATCATTATACAGCTGACCTACAGCTTGTAGATATTTTCTCTGTGACGCCACCATAAGACCAATGTTGTTTATTTCCTTTTTTTTTTTTTTTTTTTACAAATTATCTTTGCTATTTAAAGCTCTTAAATTTTCAAAACTCAAAAATTGATGGAATGAGTTGTTGGTTTCTTCCTTTAATCAAACACCTTAATGGCTCTCTGTGGTTTTGAGTGTTTTTTAAAGGCATACTAGGTAACGTTTTCAACAAAACTAAAGTTAAATTGTATATCTTTTGTGAGTGGCAAAGGTTTCACAACACCCACTCCATGAATTTCACCCCCGGAAGCCTTTTATTTTTATATTTTCTATTGAACGTGGACGGGGGGGACTTTCCCGGGAAAATGACGTTCCTGGCCAACGTCATGACGTCGTGGCCGACGTCCTGGCCGACGTCATGACGTCGGCCAGGAACTACCGCAACGGTTTCCTGTTTGGCCAGGAACTACCGCGCTAATAACAAAAAGGAACCTCACGCTGATTTTAAGAGAATGTAGGATTGGAAGATCGAAAAAGAACAGAAAAAGAAAGCACAGCTCATGGTAACTAATGCTCCACTGGCTAAGAGAAACGATCCGTAGATAGTATAAAACAATTAAAAGATCGCTTTTTGAAACGCTTCCGGCTTCCGGTGAAAACGAATGGAATTCTGGGTAATCGAGGACTACGGAAATTGTATGCAGTGACGGTAGTGACCAGCAGAGGTTGCTAAAAATCGTGATTTGTGATTCTGCATTGTACAACTTTAAGTGGTTTTTTAAGTGGTTTTTAACTGGTTTTTAAGTGGTTTTTAAGTGGTTTTAAGTGCTGCTGTGGATTCAGTATTTAACTGCTTCTGGTTCTGTTCTGGTTCTCTGTTCAGCTGCAGTCTAAGTTACATCATAGAACAACCCAACTCTCTGATGCCGAGGAGAAGGTAGGTCACGTTGACACCATATATGTGTGGTTAAACAAGACCAGGAGACCTGGTTCTGCCAGACCCAGAATTCTTTACTTAATTACATACTTGTGACATAATAATGATGTCATGAATAGTTCGTGACGAAAGGGGAACAGACTTTTTTGGCTGGGGCCGGGGGACAAAGTGACATACCATGTATGGAGAAAACAGATACAAAGCCTCATGTAGCCCGACCCCTTGGGTCTGGCAAAAATGTGTGTGTGTGTGTGTATAAAACCGTTCCTTTTAGTAGTGAAAAAAGCAGCTCTACAAGCTCACAACGCCTCGCGGATCGCGGATCATTTTCACTACTTTTGTGTGACACTCATACACATTGTATGATGAAGTTGAGCTTTTATTTACGCAAAAAAAACATGCACATTTGAAACTTTGAGATTAGAGGTTTCTGCACGACAACAACGATATATAAAAGTGTATCCTAATACTCTATGTCCTCTCTCTGTATGGAGAACAGTCCGAACCATTATATTCTCTCTGTATTGAGAACAGTCTGTACCCTAATACCCTCTCGGTATGGAGAACAGTCTGTACCCTAATACCCTCTCGGTATGGAGAACAGTCTGTACCCTAATACCCTCTCTGCATGGAGAACAGTCTAATATGGTGTCCTGTTCTTCAAGGTGTTTAGTCTAATATGGTGTCCTGTTCTTCAAGGTGTTTAGTCTAATATGGTGTCCTGTTCTTCAAGGTGTTTAGTCTAATATGGTGTCCTGTTCTTCAAGGTGTTTAGTCTAATATGGTGTCCTGTTCTTCAAGGTGTTTAGTCTAATATGGTGTCCCGTTCTTCAGGTGAAGGTGTTCAGTCTAATATGGTGTCCTGTTCTTCAAGGTGTTTAGTCTAATATGGTGTCCTGTTCTTCAGATGAAGGTGTTTAGTCTAATATGGTGTCCTGTTCTTCAGATGAAGGTGTTTAGTCTAATATGGTGTCCTGTTCTTCAGATGAAGGTGTTTAGTCTAATATGGTGTCCTGTTCTTCAGGTGAAGGTGTTTAGTCTAATATGGTGTCCCGTTCTTCAGGTGAAGGTGTTCAGTCTAATATGGTGTCCTGTTCTTCAAGGTGTTTAGTCTAATATGGTGTCCTGTTCTTCAGATGAAGGTGTTTAGTCTAATATGGTGTCCTGTTCTTCAGATGAAGGTGTTTAGTCTAATATGGTGTCCTGTTCTTCAGATGAAGGTGTTTAGTCTAATATGGTGTCCTGTTCTTCAGGTGAAGGTGTTTAGTCTAATATGGTGTCCTGTTCTTCAAGGTGTTTAGTCTAATATGGTGTCCTGTTCTTCAGGTGAAGGTGTTTAGTCTAATATGGTGTCCTGTTCTTCAAGGTGTTTAGTCTAATATGGTGTCCTGTTCTTCAGGTGAAGGTGTTTAGTCTAATATGGTGTCCTGTTCTTCAAGGTGTTTAGTCTAATATGGTGTCCTGTTCTTCAGGTGAAGGTGTTTAGTCTAATATGGTGTCCTGTTCTTCAGGTGAAGGTGTTTAGTCTAATATGGTGTCCTGTTCTTCAGGTGAAGGTGTTTAGTCTAATATGGTGTCCTGTTCTTCAGGTGAAGGTGTTTAGTCTAATATGGTGTCCTGTTCTTCAAGGTGTTTAGTCTAATATGGTGTCCTGTTCTTCAAGGTGTTTAGTCTAATATGGTGTCCTGTTCTTCAAGGTGTTTCGTCTAATATGGTGTCCTGTTCTTCAAGGTGTTTAGTCTAATATGGTGTCCTGTTCTTCAAGGTGTTTAGTCTAATATGGTGTCCTGTTCTTCAAGGTGTTTAGTCTAATATGGTGTCCTGTTCTTCAGGTGAAGGTGTTTAGTCTAATATGGTGTCCTGTTCTTCAGGTGAAGGTGTTTAGTCTAATATGGTGTCCTGTTCTTCAGATGAAGGTGTTTAGTCTAATATGGTGTCCTGTTCTTCAAGATGTTTAGTCTAATATGGTGTCCTGTTCTTCAGATGAGGGTGTTTAGTCTAATATGGTGTCCTGTTCTTCAAGGTGTTTAGTCTAATATGGTGTCCTGTTCTTCAAGGTGTTTAGTCTAATAGGGTGTCCTGTTCTTCAGGTGAAGGTGTTTAGTCTAATATGGTGTCCTGTTCTTCAGGTGAAGGTGTTTAGTCTAATAGGGTGTCCTGTTCTTCAAGGTGTTTAGTCTAATATGGTGTCCTGTTCTTCAGGTGAAGGTGTTTAGTCTAATATGGTGTCCTGTTCTTCAGGTGAAGGTGTTTAGTCTAATATGGTGTCCTGTTCTTCAAGGTGTTTAGTCTAATATGGTGTCCTGTTCTTCAGGTGAAGGTGTTTAGTCTAATATGGTGTCCTGTTCTTCAGGTGAAGGTGTTTAGTCTTATATGGTGTCCTGTTCTTCAGATGAAGGTGTGGGAGCAGAAGGAGACATCTTGGCAGACCCAGAAGGCTCAGCTGGAGCAGAGAGTGGAGGAAGAAGAGGAGAAAGCAGAGAAATTAGAAAAGTATGTTTTTAACTTTCAGATTCACTTTATTGTCACTTAGATGCACTGTTTATGTACATACATGTGAAAAACTTACGCTCGGAAGCTCCACTATAATAAAAGAATAAAAACATGATAAAACAACCTAAAAACACCAACCAATAAACACAGGGCAAGAATATCAGTATCAAGGAAAGTGCAGAGTACAGTTATTGCACATTCACTTTTCACTATCATTTAACATTCAACAGTCAACAATATTGATGATGAATAGTGATGAGGTGAATAGTGATGAGGTGAATATTGATGAAGTGAATATTGATGAGGTGAATATTGATGATGAATATCGATGAGGTGAATATCGATGAGGTGAATATTGATGAGGTGAATATTGATGACATCACACCATCAGGTACTGGCAGGAGGCTCAGACCCTGTGTAGAGTGGTGAGCCAGCGATTGGCTGATGCTCAGAGCCAATCAGAGAGTCTGGAGGTCAAATACAACAAGGCCAAGAGACTGGTGAGAGAATACCAGAGCAGGTAAATATATTATTAATAATATTATTATGATTATCATTGTATAATACCAGAAGGTAAATATCAACTAACCCATGATATTATTATTATTATTAATAATGTCCCCTCCTTCCTGTCTGTCCTGTCCCCACAGAGAGGAGGAGAGGGACAGGAAAGAGCTGGAAGAGAGAGACAAGCAGCACAGAGAGACCGTGGAGAGACTGCAGACACAGGTCATTATTACCCACAATGCATTTCATACTCCAGCTGCTCTTCCACATCTCTTATCTGTGGTGAACCGTTGTCCTCTCAGATCCCACGGCCGGAGAGGAACGAGTCGGTGTTGTCCTGTCAGATCCCACGGCCGGAGAGGAAGGAGACGGTGTCTGAAATGAACAGCAACAGGAACAGTAACTCCCTGGACCCTTCAGCCACAGGTGGGTGTCCCTGAACCTCATGTATCAGGGGTCTTGAGCAGGGGGTCCGGGACCCCTAGGGGGTCCTCAGAGTTACTACAGGAGGGCCACAACATCTTTGTGTTATTTTTGACATTAACCACTTCAACCCTAGCCTCCCTACTCTGAGGGAACATTAGCAAAAAAATTGCAGATTTAAGCTTGGCAATTTTTTTGTAGGAGGAAAAAAAGCAGACCAAGTACAAGTTTTCTAAGTATTGAGGGTTTAAGTGGTTATCTGTCTGAAAATGCATTTTAAAGGAGTAGTTCACCCTAAACAAATCATATTTTCTATTAATTACACACCATGAGAATTCATGGCGATTTTTTAGTTTTTGTCACATTCCTGAGACAATAATGTGATGACCGGGTGTATTTCGGGTAAGAGACTCAAACAGACTCCTTTGAGGGGTCAACACACTCGTTGACCTCATGAAGCGTGTGTCCATGTGATGTAAAACATAAAGACGTGTGTGTCCATGTGATATAAAACAAAGATGTGTGGCGAAAAGGAACGGGGAACCGTCTTTAACAGCAAGAGTGAGTCTGTCCCCCGACCGGTTACAAGAGTGAGTCTGTCCCCTCCCGGTTACAAGAGTGAGTCTGTCCCCTCCCGGTTACAAGAGTGAGTCTGTCCCCCTCCCGGTTACAAGAGTGAGTCTGTCCCCTGGCCGGTTACAAGAGTGACTCTGTCCCCTCTCGGTTACAAGAGTGACTCTGTCCCCCGACCGGTTACAAGAGTGAGTCTGTCCCCTCCCGGTTACAAGAGTGAGTCTGTCCCCCTCCCGGTTACAAGAATGAGTCTGTCCCCTCTCGGTTACAAGAGTGAGTCTGTCCCCCGACCGGTTACAAGAGTGAGTCTGTCCCCCGACCGGTTACAAGAGTGAGTCTGTCCCCCTCCCGGTTACAAGAGTGAGTCTGTCCCCTCCCGGTTACAAGAGTGAGTCTGTCCCCCTCTCGGTTACAAGAGTGAGTCTGTCCCCTCTCGGTTACAAGAGTGAGTCTGTCCCCCTCTCGGTTACAAGAGTGAGTCTGTCCCCTCCCGGTTACAAGAGTGAGTCTGTCCCCCTCCCGGTTACAAGAGTGAGTCTGTCCCCCTCCCGGTTACAAGAGTGAGTCTGTCCCCCTCTCGGTTACAAGAGTGAGTCTGTCCCCTCTCGGTTACAAGAGTGAGTCTGTCCCCGACCGGTTACAAGAGTGAGTCTGTCCCCTGGCCGGTTACAAGAGTGAGTCTGTCCCCCTCCCGGTTACAAGAGTGAGTCTGTCCCCTCTCGGTTACAAGAGTGAGTCTGTCCCCCTCTCGGTTACAAGAGTGAGTCTGTCCCCTGGCCGGTTACAAGAGTGAGTCTGTCCCCTCTCGGTTACAAGAGTGAGTCTGTCCCCCTCTCGGTTACAAGAGTGAGTCTGTCCCCCTCCCGGTTACAAGAGTGAGTCTGTCCCCCTCCCGGTTACAAGAGTGAGTCTGTCCCCCTCCCGGTTACAAGAGTGAGTCTGTCCCCCTCCCGGTTACAAGAGTGAGTCTGTCCCCCTCCCGGTTACAAGAGTGAGTCTGTCCCCCTCCCGGTTACAAGAGTGAGTCTGTCCCCTCTCGGTTACAAGAGTGAGTCTGTCCCCCGACCGGTTACAAGAGTGAGTCTGTCCCCGACCGGTTACAAGAGTGAGTCTGTCCCCTCCCGGTTACAAGAGTGAGTCTGTCCCCCGACCGGTTACAAGAGTGAGTCTGTCCCCCGACCGGTTACAAGAGTGAGTCTGTCCCCTCCCGGTTACAAGAGTGAGTCTGTCCCTTGGCCGGTTACAAGCAGAGACTGTGTGGAGAGAGAACTTGAAGGTCAGTGGAAACGTTGACTTCACTGCGTCGTGGGACTGGACTTCATTTGGTTGTGTTTGTAGCTCGTGGCTCAAGGACAGGTGTCCCGTGTCCCTTTGTATCTGTGTCACTGGCTGCCATTGAAAATGAATTCTAGCCCGTTGCTCTGTCACTGCTAGTGTCAGTTAGCTTAGCTCCACCCCCTGAACCGCTGTAGCCTCTCATTCAGGGTGTGGTGACGCTGTCCAAGGAGGGGTTTTCTGGGTTGAATATCTAACCAGCGGCCTGGCCCGATTGAGATCGGGATAATCCAGTATGAACCAATGAACATTCAGGCTGAGTGTCAGTGTCAATGCATCATTATACTATACAGTGTCGTGCACCAAAAATAGCAGATCTACAAGCTCACAATGCGTCGCACTGCGACGCATTGTGAGCTTGTAGATCTGCTATTTTTGGTGCAAGATGTGGTGTGCTAAGTATAACTCAAGGGTCGGTGAACTGTATGTGCGTCCCTGCTTTACTCGGGTCCATTTAAAACCTTCACTCAAAACGGCTCCTGGTAAAAACACATTTTTAATTTGCCAAAGTGGTGACAGAAGTGAAGTGGGTTTGAGCCACACAGCCTCCTTGTTTTAATCAATCCACCACTTTGACTCATTAAAAGTGCTTTTTAATGAGAGTGATTTGGTGTGTGGAGCGTTGTTGTTTCTGTGTCACTGTGGGTATTTTAGGAAGCAGCAGCACTCGTCCCACATGCTGTTGGGACGTTGTAACAACTTTCAATGTAGGCATTTAGCAGACACACTCTTAATCCAAAGCCATTTACAGTAAGTAAGGACAACACCAGGTAAATACAATAATAATATAGGATCATAGTTAAACCAAGAACCTGTCATCAGTCTAAACAACACATCTATAATCTCTACATTGAAACTATACACACTATAGGATGCCAGATCTACAAATGAACCTGGCATCTGTGTACCTAATACCCCACTGAGCATTTTTCGGGCTAATATGCCTCCTGCATCATGTGACATCTAGAACCCGCTACGCAGGACCGTTGAATGATTTACAACCAGCGCTTCCTAACTCCAACTCTCCATGTTTTACCACTCAGTCTAGATGAGGGGGCGTGTCCAGGTGGAAAAGTGACGTGTGTGTGTGTGTGTGTGTGTGTGTGTGTGTGTGTGTGTGTGTGTGTGTGTGTGTGTGTGTGTGTGTGTGTGTGTGTGTGTGTGTCCGTGTGTGTGTCCGTGTGTGTGTGTGTCCGTGTGTGTGTGTGTCCGTGTGTGTGTGTGTGTGTGTGTCCGTCCCCATCAGGCCCAGAATGGAGCGTAGCGGTTCCTGATACGTGTCGCCTGGACTCCAGCGCTCACAGAGACAGAGCCACGTTGGCCCAGAAGGCCAAGCGCCATCCTCCCTCCAGAGACAAGCTGAGAGAGCTGAGCTTCAGAAGCCACCAGGTCACAAGACACCTTGAAACTGTTCTATAGAGCAGAGGTCCTCAAAGCCCTCAGGGGTCCTCAAAGCGGGGGTCCGGGGACCCTCAGGGGTCCTCAGAAAAATGTGTTGATAATGCATCACAATCATTTTAACCCCTTCTTATCCATGTTTTATACTTTGGCTATACAAAAATAGCAGATCTACAAGCTCATAGCACGGAGCTTGTAGATCTGCTATTTTAGAAAAAGTCTTGAACATGTGTGCAAATCTTTTTATTTTATTTTGTTAAGGCGAACATTTTTAACACAAAACTTTGCTTCTGGGGTCCCTGGCGCAACACGTATTTTCAGGTGGGGGTCCGCGGCCACATACATATCAATTTGGGGAAGAAAGGAAAACCGGTGCGCTTCCTCTGGATGCCTTCTTAATTTAGGCAGTGGGTGCTCAGCTATGTAAATAACTCAAAAGAAAACCAACCAAGTGGAAAAAAGCGGCACTCCAAAATAAAGATTGCAAGACAGTGGCTCAGATGTGGTTTCTCATTTTATTGAGATGCTAACATGTTTCGGCCGCAGCCTTCCTCAGAGCAGATTAGGTTAAGGACTTTTTAACCTAATCTGCTCTGAGGAAGGCTGCGGCCGAAACATGTTAGCATCTCAATAAAATGAGAAACCACATCTGAGCCACTGTCTTGCAATCTTTATATCAATTTGGGGGTCCTTGGCATGAAAACGTTTGAGAACCAAGTCCTGACCAAATATTTATTCCATTGAAAAAATCCACCATAGAGAAATCTTTAGATTGAGTCTCATTATAAGAACCACGATTCTCTCAGATTATGTGTGACTCTGTGTCTTTTATGATATTAACATTTGTTACATGATGTTTGGAGAAAATCTATTGCTCTTTGGATAAATTAATACTTTTTCACCGTCCGTTGATGTCTCATATCCATACGAGTAAAATCATATGGATCTAAGATCACCCCTATGGATCTAAGATCACCCTTATGGATCTAAGATCACCCTTATGGATCTAAGATCACCCCTATGGATCTAAGATCACCCCTATGGATCTAAGATCACCCTATGGATCTAAGATCACCCTTATGGATCTAAGATCACCCTTATGGATCTAAGATCACCCTATGGATCTAAGATCACCCTTATGGATCTAAGATCACCCTTATGGATCTAAGATCACCCCTATGGATCTAAGATCACCCTATGGATCTAAGATCACCCTTATGGATCTAAGATCACCCTTATGGATCTAAGATCACCCCTATGGATCTAAGATCACCCCTATGGATCTAAGATCACCCTTATGGATCTAAGATCACCCTTATGGATCTAAGATCACCCTTATGGATCTTATGGATCTAAGATCACCCTTATGGATCTAAGATCACCCTTATGGATCTAAGATCACCCCTATGGATCTAAGATCACCCTTATGGATCTAAGATCACCCTTATGGATCTAAGATCACCCCTATGGATCTAAGATCACCCCTATTGGATAAGGTCACCCTTATGGATCTAAGATCACCCCTATTGGATAAGGTCACCCTTATGGATCTAAGATCACCCCTATTGGATAAGATCACCCCTATGGATCTAAGATCACCCCTATTGGATAAGGTCACCCTTATGGATCTAAGATCACCCCTATTGGATAAGATCACCCTTATGGATCTAAGATCACCCCTATGGATCTAAGATCACCCTTTTGGATCTAAGATCACCCTTATGGATCTAAGATCACCCTTATGGATCACCCCTATGGATCTAAGATCACCCTTATGGATCACCCCTATTGGATAAGGTCACCCTTATGGATCTAAGATCACCCCTATTGGATAAGATCACCCTTATGGATCTAAGATCACCCCTATGGATCTAAGATCACCCCTATGGATCTAAGATCACCCTTATGGATCACCCCTATTGGATAAGATCACCCCTATGGATTTAAGATCACCCCTATGGATCTAAGATCACCCCTATGGATCTAAGATCACCCTTATGGATCTAAGATCACCCCTATTTCCCCACTTCCCCTACCTGAGTAATAAGGTGAATATAGATGACGTCTGGTTCTACTTACTCATCGTGACCCCGCCTCTCTCTCACCCTATAGGAGGATCTGTTCCACAACCCTCCAGAGAGCCTATCGTTGCCCGTTCCTGTGTTGGTGGGGGCGGGGCACAGAGCCAGTTGGACCGACCAGCTGACCCCAACCACCATAGCCACGCCCCCTGTCTCTATCCCCGCCCCCCTCTGCCAAAACTCCACCCCCCTCCCAGAGATCCTCATCACCGAAGTGGCCACGCCTTCAACCGGCGACTCCTCGGCTTCCAGGAAGTCCAAGAAGAAATTCCCTGACTTCAGGTATTTATATTTATATAGATGTATTCAGGATGTATTTAGATGTATTTAGATGTAGGCTACCTGCCAAAGGGAGTACCCTTGACTGAATGTAACACACAGTGATCTCTATAGATCAGATGTAACACACAGTGATCTCTATAGATCAGATGTAACACACAGTGATCTCTATAGATCAGATGTAACACACAGTGATCTCTATAGATCAGATGTAACACACAGTGATCTCTATAGATCAAATGTAACACACAGTGATCTCTATAGATCAGATGTAACACACAGTGATCTCTATAGATCAGATGTAACACACAGTGATCTCTATAGATCAGATGTAACACACAGTGATCTCTATAGATCAGATGTAACACACAGTGATCTCTATAGATCAAATGTAACACACAGTGATCTCTATAGATCAAATGTAACACACAGTGATCTCTATAGATCAAATGTAACACACAGTGATCTCTATAGATCAGATGTAACACACAGTGATCTCTATAGATCAGATGTAACACACAGTGATCTCTATAGATCAAATGTAACACACAGTGATCTCTATAGATCAGATGTAACACACAGTGATCTGTATAGATCAGATGTAACAAACAGTGATCTCTATAGATCAGATGTAACAAACAGTGATCTCTATAGATCAAATGTAACACACAGTGATCTCTATAGATCAAATGTAACACACAGTGATCTCTATAGATCAAATGTAACACACAGTGATCTCTATAGATCAAATGTAACACACAGTGATCTCTATAGATCAAATGTAACACACAGTGATCTCTATAGATCAAATGTAACACACAGTGATCTCTATAGATCAAATGTAACACACAGTGATCTCTATAGATCAGATGTAACACACAGTGATCTCTATAGATCAGATGTAACACACAGTGATCTCTATAGATCAGATGTAACACACAGTAATTAAAGGTCTTTAGATCAGAGACAGACTGTTTAACTCTTTGTTGTTCTGTTATTCAGTGGGATTCGTAAGTCCCTCAGCAGGAAGAGAAAGACTGACAAGAACCTGAGGAGAAAGCTCATCAACAGGTATGACGGCGTTCACACCTATTTTATACCGACTTCTGACAGTTTTGATTGATTGAAAACTTTATTAGTCAGAAATGTAAACAAGATTGTATCTCCTAACCTCCAGACATAGTAGATGATTGTATCTCCTAACCTCCAGACATAGTAGATGATTGTATATCCTAACCTCCAGACATAGTAGATGATTGTATCTCCTAACCTCCAGACATAGTAGATGATTGTATCTCCTAACCTCCAGACATAGTAGATGATTGTATCTCCTAACCCCCAGACATAGTAGATGATTGTATCTCCTAACCTCCAGACATAGTAGATGATTGTATCTCCTAACCTCCAGACATAGTAGATGATTGTATCTCCTAACCTCCAGACATAGTAGATGATTGTATCTCCTAACCTCCAGACATAGTAGATGATTGTATCTCCTAACCTCCAGACATAGTAGATGATTGTATCTCCTAACCCCCAGACATAGTAGATGATTGTATCTCCTAACCTCCAGACATAGTAGATGATTGTATCTCCTAACCTCCAGACATAGTAGATGATTGTATCTCCTAACCTCCAGACATAGTAGATGATTGTATCTCCTAACCTCCAGACATAGTAGATGATTGTATCTCCTAACCTCCAGACATAGTAGATGTTTGTATCTCCTAACCTCCAGACATAGTAGATGATTGTATCTCCTAACCTCCAGACATAGTAGATGATTGTATCTCCTAACCTCCAGACATAGTAGATGATTGTATCTCCTAACCCCCAGACATAGTAGATGATTGTATCTCCTAACCTCCAGACATAGTAGATGATTGTATCTCCTAACCTCCAGACATAGTAGATGATTGTATCTCCTAACCTCCAGACATAGTAGATGATTGTATCTCCTAACCTCCAGACATAGTAGATGTTTGTATCTCCTAACCTCCAGACATAGTAGATGATTGTATCTCCTAACCTCCAGACATAGTAGATGATTGTATCTCCTAACCTCCAGACATAGTAGATGATTGTATCTCCTAACCCCCAGACATAGTAGATGATTGTATCTCCTAACCTCCAGACATAGTAGATGATTGTATCTCCTAACCCCCAGACATAGTAGATGATTGTATCTCCTAACCTCCAGACATAGTAGATGTTTGTATCTCCTAACCTCCAGACATAGTAGATGTTTGTATCTCTTAACCTCCAGACATAGTAGATGATTGTATCTCCTAACCTCCAGACATAGTAGATGTCGGGGGTGTTTCCCTCGAGGGGAGGGGCCTAAGAAAGACATCCGGTCGCGACCCGGCCTCCCGTGCCGGAAAAATGAGTTCCGCTTTTTCCACTGGAACTGGTTTCCCACATGAACTGTAGTGTAAAATCCTGTAGTTGGATACTTGTTGTAATAGACAGCTGCACTGTATTACTATAGTGTAACATTATTCTATGTGCAAATGTTTTTATTTTATAAACTGCTGTACCGTATGGTGACTTCCTGTGTCCTAGCAGGAAGTCGTGCAGCAACCTGATGGACGACCCCGACGGCGTCTCGCCGTCGGGGTCGTTGACCTCGGTGAACTCCTGCCTCCCGTTCCCCTGGTTCGGTGAGAGAGAGAGAGGAGGGGGGCGAGAGAAGGAGGCGGAGCTACAGAGAGGCAGAGAGAGGCTGAGATCCGTGTCCTCCACCAGCCTACCGTACATGACCACCGTGGGGCGCTCTAGAGAACAGGTAGGACTATAAACATGACCACCGTGGGGCGCTCTAGAGAACAGGTAGGACTATAAACATGACCACCGTGAGGCGCTCTAGAGAACAGGTAGGACTATAAACATGACCACCGTGGGGCGCTCTAGAGAACAGGTAGGACTATAAACATGACCACCATGGGGCGCTCTAGAGAACAGGTAGGACTATAAACATGACCACCGTGGGGCGCTCTAGAGAACAGGTAGGACTATAAACATGACCACCGCGGGGCGCTCTAGAGAACAGGTAGGACTATAAACATGACCACCGTGGGGCGCTCTAGAGAACAGGTAGGACTATAAACATGACCACCGTGGGGCGCTCTAGAGAACAGGTAGGACTATAAACATGACCACCGTGGGGCGCTCTAGAGAACAGGTAGGACTATAAACATGACCACCGTGGGGCGCTCTAGAGAACAGGTAGGACTATAAACATGACCACCGTGGGGCGCTCTAGAGAACAGGTAGGACTATAAACATGACCACCGTGGGGCGCTCTAGAGAACAGGTAGGACTATAAACATGACCACCGTGGGGCGCTCTAGAGAACAGGTAGGACTATAAACATGACCACCGTGGGGCGCTCTAGAGAACAGGTAGGACTATAAACATGACCACCGTGGGGCGCTCTAGAGAACAGGTAGGACTATAAACATGACCACCGTGGGGCGCTCTAGAGAACAGGTAGGACTATAAACATGACCACCGTGGGGCGCTCTAGAGAACAGGTAGGACTATAAACATGACCACCGTGGGGCGCTCTAGAGAACAGGTAGGACTATAAACATGACCACCGTGGGGCGCTCTAGAGAACAGGTAGGACTACAGATACAGTACATGAGTTAAAAAACTTTTTTTGTGAGTCTCTGGTCAGACATCTTCACAGCCTGTTACAACCATCTCACATTAGTGTCTGATGCTCCCATATCCCTGTTGTATCTATCAGGGGGGGGGGGTCATACCATATCCCTGTTGTATCTATCAGGGGGGGGGGGGGGGTCATACCATATACCTGTTGTATCTATCAGGGGGGGGGGGGTCATACCATATACCTGTTGTATCTATCAGGGGGGGGGTCATACCATATACCTGTTGTATCTATCAGGGGGGGGGTCATACCATATACCTGTTGTATCTATCAGGGGGGGGGGGGGGACATAACAATGTGTGGACAATTATATTACCAGAAACACACAAACCTTTACAACTCAGAGAGCGCACAAATGGAACCAAATGGACCTTATGGGTCCATTTGGTTCCATTTGTGCGCTCTCAGAGTTGTGGGGGTCCTTAGGGTCCATTTGGTTCCATCCTTGAAAATAAAAAGTTAGAGAACCACTGTACCAGTGGACTTTTAATGTGTCATACATAGTGTCATTGTGTGTGTGTGTGTGTGTGTGTGTGTGTGTGTGTGTGTGTGTGTGTGTGTGTGTGTGTGTGTGTACACAGAGTGTAGGGTCATCAGGGGGGTGTGGTGCAGGCTGTGATCACTCTCACACTTTGACCTTCTCCTCCACTGAGGTGAGCCTGATCCTGTTTCTATCCTTCCTTCCTTCCTTCCTACCTTCCTATCCATCCTTCCTTCCTATCCTTCCTATCCTTCCTTCCTTCCTAACCTACCTTCCTTCCTATCCATCCTTCCTTCCTAACCTACTTTCCTTCCTTCCTTCCTTCCTATCCTACCTTCCTTGCATATTTTCACAGTTCCTTAACGTTTACATTGTCTGACCTGCTTATCTTGCCTTCAGCCCTGATGCATAAACTTATTAGGCTTTTTTTGTTTTACTATTTTGTAATATTGTGAAAATAGCCACATTGTGAGCTTGTAGATCGATTGCTTTCACTATTTTAAACTGTTTTTAAAAATGTTGGGGGTCCTAGACAAAAGGTTTGAGCATCACTGATATTATAGTTTATAGCAACAATATATTATTTCTGAAAAATGAAGACATTTGTTGAGACATTTGACAGTTACAAATGTTCGCTTTAAAAAATATACATTCAAAGATTTGCATCACTCACTCTGGAGAAGTAGTTAGATCCTCTGAGTATCTTTAATACTGTCTCTGTCTCTGTCTCTGTCTCTGTCTCTCTCTCTCTCTCTCTCTCTCTCTCTCTCATATATGTCTGTCTCATCTTCAGACCCTGGACGATGACCCGCCCCCAGCGCACAACAACCAATGGCAGAGCCGTCCTCTCCTGGAGTGGACCAATCAGCAGGTGTGTCTGTGGCTGATTGGCATGAGCATGGACCAATACGCTGCAGAGTTCACCGCCAAGGGCGTGGACGGGCCCCGCCTCCTGACCTTGGACAGTGACAAACTCAAGGTGAGATGTTTGAACATGTGGCTGTGATGTCATCGCTGTGATGTCATCGCTGTGATGTCATTATGACATCATTATGTTTTTGCAAACTGTTCATTAAAGGTGGTGCCATGGTTTTTCATGTGTCTATGAGTTTGATAGAACTTTATCAAGCCCCCTGGTGGTGTTTTTATGGTGTTTTATATCTTCTCTGACTATTTTGAGTTTCTTCCTGGAGGCTGAAACCTTGAGGGTCAAACGTGCCAATAGAGAAACAGCCCTTTAGTGACATAGTAAAAATATACCCTCCCCCTCATTATCATAACACAACAGGTGTGGGCATGAGGAGGAGGAGGGACTAGGACAGGTGGGTGGTGCTAAGGTGGTGGAGGAGGTGCTAGGGTGAGAACCAGGTATACTTAATGAACTGGAGGCGTGTCCACATAAAAACATAATTTTAACAATTTCTGTACACTTTTTTGAAAACATCTTCCTCCTAGTATAAACATAATACCTGATGATTATGTTTTTTGTGCCGGGAACCCCCATAAGGGACCCCCCATAAGGGACCCCCACATCATAGAAGGATGTTGCACAGATCTTAATAAAGTGGGATCCGTCCTTGTCTTCATGAAAAGTGACTTAGAAAAGTGCTATATAAATATGAGCTGTTATTATTACAAGCTTTGGATAAATATATTATTATTATTATTATTATTATGATGTAATACTCCCATCAGGCTCTAGGGGTTAGGGTTAGATACATAAATATATTATTATTATTAATATTAATATGATGTAATACTCCCATCAGGCTCTAGGGGTTAGGGTTAGATACATAAATATATTATTAATATTAATATGATGTAATACTCCCATCAGGCTCTAGGGGTTAGGGTTAGATACATAAATATATGAATATTAATATTATTATGATGTAATACTCCCATCAGGCTCTAGGGGTTAGGGTTAGATACATAAATATATGAATATTGATATTATTATGATGTAATACTCCCATCAGGCTCTAGGGGTTAGGGTTAGATACATAAATATATGAATATTAATATTATTATGATGTAATACTCCCATCAGGCTCTAGGGGTTAGGGTTAGATACATAAATATATTATTATTATTAATATTATGATGATGTAATACTCCCATCAGGCTCTAGGGGTTAGGGTTAGATACATAAATATATTATTATTATAAATATTATGATGATGTAATACTCCCATCAGGCCCTAGGGGTTAGGGTTAGATACATAAATATATTATTATTATAAATATTATGATGATGTAATACTCCCATCAGGCTCTAGGGGTTAGGGTTAGATACATAAATATATTATTATTATAAATATTATTATGATGTAATACTCCCATCAGGCCCTAGGGGTTAGGGTTAGATACATAAATATATTATTATTATAAATATTATGATGATGTAATACTCCCATCAGGCTCTAGGGGTTAGGGTTAGATACATAAATATATTATTATTATTAATATTATGATGATGTAATACTCCCATCAGGCTCTAGGGGTTAGGGTTAGATACATAAATATATTATTAATATTATGATGATGTAATACTCCCATCAGGCTCTAGGGGTCAGCAGCCACAGCGACCGCTCTGCTCTGAAGAAGAGGCTGAAGGACATGAGGAGACGAGAGGAGAAGGAGGCGAGGGAACGAGAGAAGAGGCTGAAGGAGGAGAAGAACCTGCAGCGCCTCCTGCTGGCGGAGAGGGAGAGGAGGACTGCAACGCTGGCGCTGAAGGAGGACAAGGAGGCGAAGGAGGCCAGGCACGGCCTCCGCAAGACCGTCAGAACCGAGTCGCTCTTATGAAGGAGGAACCGTTTCTGGTCGGTTTGATCTGGTTTAAGGCCGGTTGTGTTCTGGGCGGTTTTATCCGGTTTATTTTCACTATGTGATGAACTTCACCACCAGCACTTATAACCTGATTTAAACCTAGTTGTATGATGGAGTCCCTTATAACTTATGACCTGATTTAAACCTAGTTGTACGATGGAGTCCCTTATAACTTATGACCTGATTTAAACCTAGTTGTACGATGGAGTCCCTTATAACTTATGACCTGATTTAAACCTAGTTGTACGATGGAGTCCCTTATAACTTATGACCTGATTTAAACCTAGTTGTACGATGGAGTCCCTTATAACTTATGACCTGATTTAAACCTAGTTGTACGATGGAGTCCCTTATAACTTATGACCTGATTTAAACCTAGTTGTACGATGGAGTCCCGCGCCGAAACATGGCAAGATATACAAACCCTCAACGTGTGGCGTGTTATAGTATTAAAAATATAATGTATACATTTACAGTATATTTATATAAATTAAAATAAATTAAAAAGTATATTTTAACGTCAACTCTGAACCTTAAAGGAAGCGATTAACTCTTTAGCCACTTTAAACCTACCTGTACTTAAGACTGTTTTTTCCCCCCCGTCTACACCAAATGTCTTTCGCCAAAGCATAACTGATCTACAAGTTCACGTTGTGACGCGCTGTGAGCTTGTAGATCAGCTATTCTTCGGTGGATGTTGCCCCCAGATTGATCATAGATTCACATCAGAGAACTTCTTGAATCAAGAAGAAATGTGGTAAAGTATTAGGAGCTGTTTTTGGCAACAAAATATATGAATCTGACTTTTATTCTCTGATACAGTGGGTTCTCAAAGTTGGGGGTCCAGGGACCCCCACCTGGAGTTCCTTGAGGGGGTCCCCCAAATGGACCCTTTATAGGTCTGTACACTGAGAGTGTACAAATGGTCCATTTGGTTCCATTTGAACCGTCTGTTAACGTTTATATTCATTTTGTATTTAAGCCATTAAGACGGGAAAGCATCATTTGTGTCATTTTAAGATTTATTTGGCTATCTTTTGAAAAATCGTGAAAATGTGTGCAAATCTTTGAATAATATTCAAAGATTTTTTTTTTTAAAGCGAACATTTGTAAAATATTGTTCCAGGGACCCCCCCCCCCCCCCCCCCCAGCAGCAAAGATTTGAGTTACAAATGTAACACATTTTCACGATTTTTCAAAAATAGCAGATCTACAAGCTCAGGTAGATCTGCTATTTTTTAATAGCCCAAAGAAATCTAAAGATGACACACAGATGCGTCTTAAATGGATTAAAAAGGTTGAGAACGGCTTTTCTGCTCCTTCAAAACTATCTTGATATAGAGAACCGAGGTGTGACATCATTGCCACTAGGGGGCGCTATCCCCCTCCCCCCCCCCTGGTTCACAGAGTTATTTTTCTTCTATTGTAAATCCCATAGAGTCTTAGATCAGATAACAACTGTGTTCTAAACATAAATACATGAGCCTGGAGATGTTTTAGAGGAAGAAAATAAACTGATTTTCTCCAAATGCAGATTGTTATCCAATGTAACGCGATATCCTTAATGACACGTGGTCACATGACCTGACAGAATCACTGGGCTGATGTGTTTAATGTTAGAACACAGTTCTTATATGACGTGTTTAATGTTAGAACACAGTTCTTATATGATGTGTTTAATGTTAGAACACAGTTCTTATATGACGTGTTTAATGTTAGAACACAGTTCTTATATGACGTGTTTAATGTTAGAACACAGTTCTTATATGACGTGTTTAATGTTAGAACACAGTTCTTATATGATGTGTTTAATGTTAGAACACAGTTCTTATATGACGTGTTTAATGTTAGAACACAGTTCTTATATGATGTGTTTAATGTTAGAACACAGTTCTTATATGATGCGTTTAATGTTAGAACACAGTTCTTATATGACGTGTTTAATGTTAGAACACAGTTCTTATATGACGCGTTTAATGTTAGAACACAGTTCTTATATGATGTGTTTAATGTTAGAACACAGTTCTTATATGATGTGTTTAATGTTAGAACACAGTTCTTATATGATGTGTTTAATGTTAGAACACAGTTCTTATATGACGTGTTTAATGTTAGAACACAGTTCTTATATGACGTGTTTAATGTTAGAACACAGTTCTTATATGACGTGTTTAATGTTAGAACACAGTTCTTATATGATGTGTTTAATGTTAGAACACAGTTCTTATATGATGTGTTTAATGTTAGAACACTGTTCTTATATGACGCCATCTAACATTTCTCTATGGGATTTAAAATGGAAAACATACTAACGTGACCCAGGGCTAGTGGGAGGAGTCAGGGCCAGTGGGAGGAGTCGGGGGTAGGGGGAGTGACGTCATGACTTGGGTTCTGTTCTCTATAGGGCATAGCAGAGGCGGCCATTTTCTGGTTCCATCGTTCCAGACCACCATTCATTTTTCCCATAGAGATCTCCAAAAATATTTATATCAATTACTTTAAGCTTAGAATCAAGCCATCCAGGATCCTGGTGAATCATAACCATAAAACATTTGATTCTGTGAAAAAAAAATGTAATATTTAATTATATGATATACTAATAAATACCCTTTGTTTTGTGGTTTTCAACAAAAAAAAAATCACAGAATCAAACGTTTTATGGACATGAATCACTAGGATCCTGGATGGCTTGATTCTAGGCTTAAAATAATTGATATAAATATGTATATCTATGGGAAAATGAATGGGGTCTGGAACGATGGAACCAGAAAATGGCCACCACTGCTATGCCCTATTGTTCTCTATGTCCTCTATTGTCCTCTATTGTTCTCTATTGTCCTGTATTGTCCTCTATTGTCCTCTATGTTCTCTATTGTCCTCTATTGTCCTCTATTGTCCTCATGTTAAGACGCGTTATCTCCAGTAAGTAGGAACATGAGCTTCAATTTAACATTTACAGTAAGAAGTGTCCAGGACCAACAACGTTCAGCCTGTCTATCACGTCCCAGACATTTGACATTCACTAAGGTTTAGTTTTTCTATTAAACAATAATAAATGATCTTATAGATTTTACATCAAATGTTTTTCATATTGAATTTCACCTTCTGTCTCGCTTGTAAAAAGCTTCTTGTTTTTATCAAACGTTCTGAATAAACAATGTTTTAATGTCACCGCTGGTTGTCATGGTAGCCAGTCTGTCAACACAAGACACAAAGGTTCAAAACTGAGGTTTAAAAAAAATAACATTTATTCAATGAAATGTTCATTTTTCTTCTTTACTTTTACATCAGAGTCAATGCTTTGGCAGTTGTATTTACACAGTGAGAGTTCTGAGCTGACTCAAGGTTATTACAATTCAATGAAACTGAAATAATAAAAAAACATTGAAACACTGAAAAACTGAAAAACAACACTTTTCTGACCAAATCCAGGGCTAAATTAAACTAGCTAACCCACTTTAACTAATTGAACTAAGTACTAATGAAAAAAGCAAAACTATGAAACCTTGCTTAAGACCTGTGGAAAGCATCAATCACTGAGGCTTTCATTGTGTTTCAATGCATCTGAAAAATGTGTATTTTTGGGGTAGAAATATTATATTGCATTGAGACTCTTTGGCATTCTAGAGCGCATTCTAGAGCGCATTCTAGAGAACATTCTAGAGCGCATTCTAGAGCGCATTCTAGAGAACATTCTAGAGCGCATTCTAGAGTACAGCAGGTAACGGGTAACTGTACTCCTCAGCATCAAAATAAATACATATTTCTGTAAAACATTCAGTAACTATACAAACACACTTAAAGAAAGAAACCCTAGAAAAGTCTCAACACTGAATGGATCCAAACAATCAGGCTCCTCAAAAATATATCAAATTTGTAATACTTTTTGGAAAATAGCCGATGGAGCTCAAAGCGTGCCGCGCGGGGCGTTGAGAGCTTGTAGATCGGCTATCCTCGGAGAGCCGGAGTATAAAATAGGGCTTAAGTGGTTAATTAACGACATGTATCCTAACGAGGGAGGTGAAAGGACATATCCTTCCAATCAGACAGAGCCAGGGGGTCCCCAAGAATGTTACAGAACTAGGGCCAAAGCTTTGACAAACAGACGGGCAGGCAGGCAGTCAGACAGACAGGCAGGCAAGCAGGCAGTCAGACAGACAGAGAGACAGACAGTTGTGCAGGGCTGTCTCCCACAATGCATCTCTTTCCAGTGACGGATATCAGCGACATGTTACAGGGCAAAAGGAGAATATTTGATCGATAGCAGAGTGACGGCAGGACTTGTGTTCTTTAAGAGACGAGACCCCAGGGGAACGATGAAGAAATAAGTCGTGAAGAGCGTGTGACGTGGATGAGGGGTCTTTAAGAGTAATGGTCTTTGTCCTAGTTAAGATAATGGTCTTTGTCCTAGTTAAGATAATGGTCTTTGTCCCAGTTAAGATAATGGTCTTTAAGAGTAATGGTCTTTCAGAGTAAGGGTCTTTCAGAGTAATGGTCTTTCAGAGTAAAGGTCTTTAAGAGTAGTGGTCTTTGTCTTGCTGCCACCTGGTCATCCAGGCCTTCTTCTCCTGGTAATCCCAGTCCTCGTTCCTCTCCTCACGTTTGATTCTCACAGCGTTGTAGCTGGGAACGCTGTCCTCATATTTAGACCTCTGGAAAAAACCACACTGTGGAGGAGAGGAGAGGAGGGGAGGGGGGAGGAGAGGAGAGGAGGGGAGGGGAGGGGAGGAGAGGGGAGAGGAGAGGAGAGGAGAGGGGAGGGGGGGGAGAAGAGAGGAGGATAAAGGGAGAGGGGAGGGGAGGGGAGGGGGGAGGAGAGGGGAGGGGAGGGGAGAGGAGAGTAGCATTGATGCATGTCATTTGATGTGAAAAGTTAAAAAAGAAGAAAACAGTGAAAATAGTAGATGTACAAGCTCACAACACATCTCAATGCAATGTGTTGTGAGCTTGTACATCTGCTGTTTTCACTGTTTGTATGACACCATTGTGCGACAATAATAGCGTTTAAGTGGTTCATCGATTCATTGGAAATGTGTTTTTAATAAAATAAGCTTAATTGCGATCAGCCTATTTGATTAATCTAAAATGTTACTTAGTTAGCACCACTGCTTTTAGCTCAAATATCTGACTGTACCTTGTGCTGTTTACATTTCTGACTCATAAAGTATTCAATCAATCAATGGATTGATTGATCACAACAGATTGATATCATTCAGGAAGAGCCGAGCAGTGAAGCCATCAGAGATGTAGAGAAGACTGCATTCCTTACATTCCTGCATTCATTCCTTCCTTCATGCACAGAGCGGAAGGAAGCTTTATTTTAGACCAGAACAGGAAGTGACTGTAGTTACCATGGCAACCACAGAACCACAGCTCTGTAAATAAGGAAGTGACAGCCTGAGCCATGAGAGGCAAACCGGAGCCCAGACGTTCAATAGAATGCATTGAAGAGCAAAGAGAGGCCATAAGGAGCAGCTTATGAATAAACACATTGTGTTTATTCATAAGGAGCAGCTTATGAATAAACACATTGTGTTAGATGACTGAGACCTTTGTTGGTAATCGTTAAAGGAGAACTAGAAAAATGCACTTCACTTGTTTTCTGATCTGTTATTGGATGTGCAAATGATTTAATTTAATAGAGGTGTCGTATGTCCTGATGAAGATCTGAATAGATGGAAACGTTGACGACGCAATAAAAACACAGCAGAGTTTTTTCAGCATCTCCAGTGACCAGTGTGCAGAATCTATTCCTTTTTTACAGCATCTAAAGTCAGTTTGTGACTGAGCTTTTACAGCATCTAAAGTCAGTTTGTGACTGAGCTTTTACAGCATCTAAAGTCAGTTTGTGACTGAGCTTTTACAGCATCTAAAGTCAGTTTGTGACTGAGCTGTCTTCTCTCTGGCTACACAGACGTACTCTGTTTATAATGATATAATATAAATGATATAGAGTACACATGGATAAACAAGCCATCAGAAAACAACGTGACATGTCTATTATTATTCTGAACTGATTATTAAACAAAGGTTACAATCATTCAAAGATAAGTGTGTATCCATACGGCTGTCCAACCGGGCTCTCATTGATGTGTTCCTTCAAACCTCTGGCCTCCAGTTGGCCCATACGTTCAGTAGCTGTCCTTTCCTTCTTTACCGAGCCTAGCAGAGAACCAGCAACAGGAGAGGAGAGGAAACCAACAGATATGCACCAGTGGTGTTGTTCCAACGCACGCACACACACACACACACACACACACACACACACACACACACACACACACACACACACACACACACACACAGATCGCATCGTGCCCCATGCATGCAGATCATAGTCATCCACACATCACTGTGTGAGACTTTGTTCAAAGCATCCATAGCAGACGGCGGTCGGACGGTCGTTTAGCTCCTATAACTGCATTCAGCGTCTGGCACCAAGCAGCACCATATATGGACATAAAGGAAGATGACCATAAGAGCAGCACCATATATGGTCATAAAGGAAGATGACCATAAGAGCAGCAAGCGTCGCCCTCACAGCAGAGAGAGAGAGAGAGAGAGAGGGCGTTCAGATGGGTTTACCATGTCTCTCTGTCTCTCATAGTGTTTCTATGCTTCAGACGTCAGTCTCTCTTTGTCTGACGGAGCTCCATCCTCTTTGTCCTTCTTACCAAAGAATCCACACTGAGGAGAGGAACATGGTTAGAACATGTCTATCTACATGTATGTGAACCTGAGGAGAGGAACATGTCTATCTACATGTATGTGAACCTGAGGAGAGGAACATGGTTAGAACATGTCTATCTACATGTATGTGAACCTGAGGAGAGGAACATGTCTATCTACATGTATGTGAACCTGAGGAGAGGAACATGGTTACAACATGTCTATCTACATGTATGTGAACCTGTGGAGAGGAACATGGTTACAACATGTCTATCTACATGTATGTGAACCTGAGGAGAGGAACATGTCTATCTACATGTATGTGAACCTGAGGAGAGGAACATGTCTATCTACATCAGGGATGGGCAACTGGCGGCCCGCATGCGGCCCGCACCGTCACCCAATGCGGCCCCAGGCCAAGATCAAAAAAAAAAAAAACATATCCGAAATGGTGAACTATTGCCTTCAACTGTTCCAAACATGCAACTTTCCATGAACCATTTTAATTACAACAGTCCACCAGTAGAGCGCGCTCTCGTTTATTTTAATAGAAGCCTTATTAACTATAATTCTAGTGTTCATTTTTGTATATTTTTAAGCCAAGGTAAAGCAATACTCTGAAAGGCATACTCAGGAATGTGAAGTTTTGTCAACGGGGGGGGGGGGGGTCCCTGCCGATAAACAATGCGGCCCCCCAGAGTGATTGAGGAAATTTTGTGGCCCTCACCATCTACAAAGTTGCCCACCCCTGATCTACATGTATGTGAACCTGAGGAGAGGAAAAAATAGCCGATCTACAAGCTCAAAACGCGTCGCAGTGCGGCGCGTTTTGAGCTTGTAGATCGGCTATTTTAGCTATTTTTTAATTGGAATCCTGTTTTTTTTTATTATTTTTTTATCCTGAAAAGTTTTTTTTTTTTTTTTTCAAATGTATTTATATGTATGTTAACTTTATGAACATAAATACAAATACATTGAACATAAAAAAGACTATAATTTTAATACTAGTCATTAAGTCATTAAGCTACTAATATAGACTGAAGTAATGAAAGCGGGTCATGTTTGCATGTTATGAATCATAACAGCTGAAATCAATAATATATCACTATTCTGATATTAACCTGTGGGCCACATTAAGTGGAGGTGGGGGCCGCATGAGGCCCCCGGGCCGCCAGTTGCCCATGTATGATCTAAAGCATCTCAGCTGAATAGATGATAAAACAAGGCCAACAGGGGGGGTGTGTGTGTGTGTGTGTGTGTGTGTGTGTGTGTGTGTGTGTGTGTGTGTGTGTGTGTGTGTGTGTGTGTGTGTGTGTGTGTGTGTGTGTGTGTGTGTGTGTGTGTGTGTGTGTGTGTGTGTGTGTGTGTGTGTGTGTGTGTGCTACACAGCTTATTTTTCTCAGTAAATTAGAGTTTATAGTTTAGTTGTGACCTCTGACCTCTGTACCTTCCATAGCAGGAATAATCTATGATAGTTCATAGTTTACCTTCCAGAGCAGGAACACCAGCAGGCCCAGCAGCAGCAGTCCTAACAGGATGGCAACCAGGATGATCCACCATGGAAGACCTGAGTACTGAGCTGCTCTCCTCTCAGGGAACACTGTGACTCTGACCTGTAACACATTAATATAATAACTATAACTATAACTATAACTATAACCTCTATACTGAGCTGCTCTCCTCTCAGGAAACACTGTGACTCTGACCTGTAACACATTAATATAATAACTATAACTATAACTATAACTATAACCTCTATACTGAGCTGCTCTCCTCTCAGGGAACACTGTGACTCTGACCTGTAACACATTAATATAATAACTATAACTATAACTATAACCTCTATACTGAGCTGCTCTCCTCTGTGGGAACACTGTGACTCTGACCTGTAACACATGAATATAACTATAACTATAACTATAACCTCTATACTGAGCTGCTCTCCTCTCAGGGAACACTGTGACTCTGACCTGTAACACATTAATATAACTATAACTATAACTAATATAACTATAACTATAACTATAACCTCTATACTGAGCTGCTCTCCTCTGTGGAAACACTGTGACTCTGACCTGTAACACATGAATATAACTATAACTATAACTATAACTATAACCTCTATACTGAGCTGCTCTCCTCTCAGGGAACACTGTGACTCTGACCTGTAACACATTAATATAACTATAACTAATATAACTATAACTATAACCTCTATACTGAGCTGCTCTCCTCTCAGGGAACACTGTGACTCTGACCTGTAACACATTAATATAACTATAACTATAACTATAACCTCTATACTGAGCTGCTCTCCTCTGTGGGAACACTGTGACTCTGACCTGTAACACATTAATATAACTATAACTATAACTATAACTATAACCTCTATACTGAGCTGCTCTCCTCTCAGGGAACACTGTGACTCTGACCTGTAACACATTAATATAACTATAACTATAACTATAACCTCTATACTGAGCTGCTCTCCTCTGTGGGAACACTGTGACTCTGACCTGTAACACATGAATATAACTATAACTAATATAACTATAACAATAACCTCTATACTGAGCTGCTCTCCTCTCAGGGAACACTGTGACTCTGACCTGTAACACATTAATATAGTTAGTAGCAGCCGTCAGTCTCCAGAGACCATGGCACAAGCGCACTTGGATCAGATGAGGTGGTGCAGGGAGCAGTGCTTAGTGTGGCTGTAACAGTCTCTCTGGCAGTGATGTAACAGTGGTGGGTTCTACCGTCAGATGCTGTGTACGTCGTACACCTTGAGATTTTTTTTCGTCGCCACCGTACACCTTCAGAAACTGTTCAAACAGCGTATCTGAGACGCTGATACGCTCTGATACGCTAACTGACGGCGCTGACTGACTGGCGTTAACGTGCACTGTGCTGCTCAGGGCTCAGGCAGCAAAGCGAGAGAGAGTAAAAAAAAACGATTCTGGGCGAGCGTTCCGGTGGTAACTGGAACGCTCGCCCCAAAACACACTCGCCCCCATTCATTTCGCGGACAGAGGCCGCCGGATTAGACCCGGGGCGAGTGTGTTTAGGGACGAGTCTTCTGTGATTTCATTCACCAGCCAGTGTTGCCAGATTTTGCGAGAGAAATAAGCAACCAGTTCTATGAAAACAAGCCCAAAAGAAGCAACTTAGGCCACATGAGCACTTAAAACCTACGCTATTTTTTGAAGCAAGCCTAAGCAAGTACACTTTAGAAACAAGCCCCAAAAAAACGCAACCCACAACGACCAACATTTTACAAGAAAACTTTACAGAAAAACAAGCCCAAAGTCGCTTATAATACGCGGACATGGCAACACTGGCCCCAGCAGGTAAAGCCCCGGAAGAGTAAGACAGGCAGCGCCAAAAACAAACAAGGAACCGAGAGTGGTACGAGAGACAGAACGAGAGCAAGACAGACGTTACAGAGCGAGACACACACGCGCGCGAAGAGCGCGAAAAAATTTCACATGCAATATTTTTGTGGGCCACACACGCGCGCGAAGCGCCCGTGCACATTTTTTACATTTAATTTATTATAGACGCGCGCATGCCGTGCGTGTGGGAGGCAGGGAATAATCATAGTATACCTTCAAAAAAAAACTACAACACACCACTGGATTGCACTCTAATGTGCTGCTCTCGCCTGCTGATGCTGATTGAGGTGCTTTTCGCCGCGCGGATTGTGGCAAAAAGCACAATCAAGCGAGACTTCTGCTCCCCGTGTTGTGCCGTCGCGGTGAAGCGACGCTGGAGTTCAAGGTTCAGGGTCTTTATTAATGTCCCAAAAGGGACATCATCAACAAATATCCTTTACCTGTTACTGGCAGCGTTGACTGCACGAATTGAGGCAGGGACAAAGGAGTGATTATATCTGTTATTTTTGACACCAGGGGCACCCAGACGACGGCCAGATGGCAACAGCCTGTACTCTGGCTCCAGTGGGTGGGCTCTATCCTGCCCAATGGACCTGGCCTTCATGAGCAGCTGTCTGTTATAGAAGGGATCCAGGCTCTCCAACTGGATGCCAGTAATTTTGGAGGCAGTTTTCACTATACTTCTAAGATAATTTTTATCTTTAATGTCTTTAATCTTTAATAAAACAAATAATAATAAAACAATAAAAACGTTCTCTTTTGCCACAAATGTGTCCCCATCAGTCCTCGCTCAGAGTTCTCTCCTACCTTTTAATAAACCCGCTCCCGCTACGTAAAAAAAAACGCCCCGCTCCGCTGCTCTGGTCTCTTATTATTATTATTATTATTATTATTATTATTATTATTATTATTATTATTATTATTAATAATAATAATAATATTATTAATATTATTATTATAAATACATACCTGTGTCTCTGCGTTTTTCAGAACCATGTTCTTAGCCTTGCCCTCAACACTGATAGAGGCCTTCACCAGAACATCCAGGTAGTTGAGCTCAGAGAAGTCCTGAACACATACAAAACGAAACACATACATGTTAACACTGTGATTACATACAAAAAACATACATGTTAACACTGTGATTACATACAAAAAACATACATGTTAACACTGTGATTACATACAAAAAAACATACATGTCAACACTGTGATTACATACAAAAAAACATACATGTCAACACTGTGATTACATACAAAAAAACATACATGTTAACACTGTGAAAACATACAAAAATATACATGTTAACACTGTGAAAACATACAAAAAAATATACATGTCAACACTCTGAGAAGTCCTGAACACATACAAAACAAAACACATACATGTTAACACTGTGATTACATACACAAACACTCTGAGAAGTCCTGAACACATACAAAACAAAACGTACATGTTAACAACACTCATCATCATAATAATAATCACCTCCAGGAAGGTACTGTTCCACAGGCGAGCGTACAGGGTGATGACTGCATCGCTGTCCAGGCCCTGCAGGGGGCAGCGTAGCTCCACACAACTGGCCCCGCTACCGCATGACTGCACACAAACACAACACAACACAACACAACACATTAATGACTACACACAGGCCGTTTTCCACCAAAATAACTTTGTTTCTACAACTGGTTGTGTTCTAGATTCTTGGAACCTTTAGGTGCTTTCACTGAACCCACTGCCAACTGGCTTGTGTTTGCAAGCAGAACCATTTTACAGTAATTGGGGCCGGCATAGCTGATTGGTTAGAGAGCTCTCATAGCTGATTGGTTAGAGAGCTCTCATAGCTGATTGGTTAGAGAGCTCTCATAGCTGAATGGTTAGAGAGCTCTCATAGCTGATTGGTTAGAGAGCTCTCATAGCTGATTGGTTAGAGAGCTCTCATAGCTGATTGGTTAGAGAGCTCTCATAGCTGATTGGTTAGAGAGCTCTCATAGCTGATTGGTTAGAGAGCTCTCATAGCTGAATGGTTAGAGAGCTCTCATAGCTGAATGGTTAGAGAGCTCTCATAGCTGAATGGTTAGAGAGCTCTCATAGCTGATTGGTTAGAGAGCTCTCATAGCTGATTGGTTAGAGAGCTCTCATAGCTGATTGGTTAGAGAGCTCTCATAGCTGAATGGTTAGAGAGCTCTCATAGCTGATTGGTTAGAGAGCTCTCATAGCTGATTGGTTAGAGAGCTCTCATAGCTGATTGGTTAGAGAGCTCTCATAGCTGATTGGTTAGAGAGCTCTCATAGCTGATTGGTTAGAGAGCTCTCATAGCTGAATGGTTAGAGAGCTCTCATAGCTGAATGGTTAGAGAGCTCTCATAGCTGAATGGTTAGAGAGCTCTCATAGCTGAATGGTTAGAGAGCTCTCATAGCTGATTGGTTAGAGAGCTCTCATAGCTGATTGGTTAGAGAGCTCTCATAGCTGAATGGTTAGAGAGCTCTCATAGCTGAATGGTTAGAGAGCTCTCATAGCTGATTGGTTAGAGAGCTCTCATAGCTGATTGGTTAGAGAGCTCTCATAGCTGATTGGTTAGAGAGTTCTCATAGCTGATTGGTTAGAGAGCTCTCATAGCTGATTGGTTAGAGAGCTCTCATAGCTGAATGGTTAGAGAGCTGTCTGTCTGCATACTGCACACAGTTAACAAACATTGTAAAATGTTAGATTTTTTTAACTCTTTGAAAATCTTTTGAAATAATAATCAAATGAAATGTGTAGGAAAAAGAAAAAGGTATTTACTCGTGACCCATACAAATGGGTCTGTGACCTAAACATGGGTCCTAACCCAACGTTTGGGAAACTATAGAAATACACCAGTACTAAGTAATAAGTAATCTTACCAGAGTCTGGTATTTCCTCTTGTCAGTGAGCAGGGAGTAGGAGGGGTCCTTCTGGGTCCTAGAGTCCTCTGGGTCCAGGGCCCGCCGTCTCCTGGAGCTGCCTGGCTCCTGGACACACAAACACAGACCTGAGGTTCTATCTATCTAATCTATAGTCAGTAGATGTGAGGTTCTATCTATCTAATCTATAGTCAGTATATGTGAGGTTCTATCTATATTATCACTATATAGTCAATAGACCTCGAGGTTCTATGTATCTAATCACTTCACTATAATAGTGTCAACATTGGTGCAGAGCTCACAACGTGTCTAATTGTAACTTGTTGATATTTCTGAATATGTATGATGAACATTTTTCATTGTTAGTTTTTTAATGTTTTCCCCTAAATGGCCAAAACAGGACCAGCAGGAAAGTATCCTGTTTGATCCGTGAGACCATTGATACTTGTAACTATTTCAACCATTTTATATTTTTTTATTAACCCATTAAGACCAGGAACGCATCTGTGTCACTTTAGATTGCTTTGGCTATTCAAAAATAGCAGATCTACAAGCTCATAGCGCGGCTATGAGCTTGTAGATCTGCTATTTTTGAAAATTTTTCTTTTTTTTTCTTTTTTTAGGATTTAGAAAACATTTTTAAGAATGGCCTCAGGTCTTAATGGGTTAAAAAAAGAAGAAGCTAATCAACAGAATAATAATCACTAATAAATAATGGACAGTTACAGCCTACTGACCACTTTGACGGACAGGGGGTTGACCTCTCCCTGGGGGGAGCAGGTGACCTTCTGCACGTCTCCAGTAGCTTCTATCTTCACCAGGTACAGCAGCCATTTCTCCTGGATGGTCTCCTTGGGCCACTGGATGATCAGAGAGGCCAGGCCGAAGTTCTTCAGCGTCGTTCCCAGGTTGATTATCTGACCGTCAAAAACACACCTTTAGCTCTATTTAGATATCTAGATTAAACTCTATTTATGACCAGATTACACTCTATTTATGACCAGATTAAACTCTATTTATGACCAGATTACACTCTATTTATGACCAGATTAAACTCTATTTATGAGCAGATTAAACTCTATTTATGACCAGATTAAACTCTATTTATGATGAGATTAAACTATATTTATGACCAGATTAAACTCTATTTATGACCAGATTAAACTCTATTTATGAGCAGATTAAACTCTATTTATGACCAGATTAAACTCTATTTATGATGAGATTAAACTATATTTATGACCAGATTAAACTCTATTTATGACCAGATTAAACTCTATTTATGAGCAGATTAAACTCTATTTATGACCAGATTAAACTCTATTTATGATGAGATTAAACTATATTTATGACCAGATTAAACTCTATTTATGACCAGATTAAATTCTATTTATGAGCAGATTAAACTCTATTTATGACCAGATTAAACTCTATTTATGACCAGATTAAACTCTATTTATGACCAGATTAAACTCTATTTATGACCAGATTAAACTCTATTTATGAGCAGATTAAACTCTATTTATGACCAGATTACACTCTATTTATGACCAGTTTAAACTCTATTTATGACCAGATTAAACTATTTATGACCAGATTAAACTCTATTTATGACCAGATTAAACTCTATTTATGATGAGATTAAACTCTATTTATGACCAGATTAAACTCTATTTATGACCAGATTAAACTCTATTTATGAGCAGATTAAACTCTATTTATGACCAGATTAAACTCTATTTATGATGAGATTAAACTATATTTATGACCAGATTAAACTCTATTTATGACCAGATTAAATTCTATTTATGACCAGATTAAACTCTATTTATGAGCAGATTAAACTCTATTTATGACCAGATTAAACTCTATTTATGACCAGATTAAACTCTATTTATGACCAGATTAAACTCTATTTATGAGCAGATTAAACTCTATTTATGACCAGATTACACTCTATTTATGACCAGTTTAAACTCTATTTATGACCAGATTAAACTATTTATGACCAGATTAAACTCTATTTATGACCAGATTAAACTCTATTTATGACCAGATTAAACTCTATTTATGACCAGATTAAACTCTATTTATGAACAGATTAAACTCTATTTATGAGCAGATTAAACTCTATTTATGAGCAGATTAAACTCTATTTATGACCAGATTACACTCTATTTATGACCAGATTAAACTCTATTTATGACCAGATTAAACTATTTATGACCAGATTAAACTATTTATGACCAGATTAAACTCTATTTATGAGCAGATTAAACTCTATTTATGAGCAGATTAAACTCTATTTATGAGCAGATTAAACTCTATTTATGACCAGATTAAACTCTATTTATGACCAGATTAAACTCTATTTATGACCAGATTAAACTCTATTTATGACCAGATTAAACTATTTATGACCAGATTAAACTCTATTTATGACCAGATTAAACTCTATTTATGACCAGATTAAACTCTATTTATGAACAGATTAAACCACACGTTTATCTCTCCAGACAGATTCAGAGCTCCTGTTACAGCGTGTATAGTTAGGAATGTTAGGGCGGACATTACGGCCAACATCCTGTTATCCACATTCTATTGGGAGGTCCCTCCAGAGTCAAATTCAAAGGAAAAAAACAGCAGAGGGCGCTGTTTCCCCCCCCCCCCCTTTTTTTTTACTATGGGTCCCAGATTGCTCTATTTATAACCAGTTTTCACACATCATTAAAGGTACTCACTCTGAACTGGTAGTTGATGGTATATTTAAAGGTATTGATGGTATATTTAAAGGTACTTAAAGGTATTTAAAGGTATTTAAAGGTACTTAAAGGTATTTAATATACTCACTCTGAACTGGTAGTTGATGGTATATTTAAAGGTATTTAAATTTATTTAAAGGTATTGATGGTATATTTAAAGGTATTTAAAGGTACTTAAAGGTACTTAAAGGTATTTAATATACTCACTCTGAACTGGTATTTGATCAGACCGCCGATGTCACTCTCAGTCTTCATGGCACTTTGACCTTTGACCTTTCCTGCAAAGTAGACCTGGGAAGGATGGGCCTGCCTGTAGAGACGGGATACACACTATGAGTGTGTGTGTGTGTGTGTGTGTGTGTGTGTGTGTGTGTGTGTGTGTGTGTGTGTGTGTGTGTGTGTGTGTGTGTGTGTGTGTGTGTGTGTGTGTGTGTGTGTGTGTGTGTGTGTGTGTGTGTGTGTGTGTGTGTGTGTGTGTGTGTCCTACCCTGACACAGACAGTTGCATTTCTATCAGAACCTTGGCTCTGGCTGTGACCGGGCTCATGTCCTTCTGTTCACTCGTCCTACAGGAGAACAACACATTACATTTGTACAATATGATTAGAGGAGAAGTATGATATATATATATATATAAATATATATATATATATATATATATATATATATATATATATATATATATATATATATATATATATATATATATATATATATATATATATATATATATATATATATATATAAACTGTTTATATTTTAAAAAAAGTTTGAGAACCACTGACATTATAGCAACATGAGTGTTTCAGGAAACGGTTAGGATTAAGTAGAATTAACCTCAGGTATTAAAGGAGAATTCCAGACTATCCTTTTCCCTACCCTTATATGATGTTATTATGTTGTAGGACAGTAGAAACATGTCATAACTCCATCCAGAGTCCACCACAGCTACACAACCAGAGGACGGTCCATGTGCTGGATCACATATTTTTATCGCGATTTTATATATACATATATTTGTTGTCATCTGACGTTCATATTGACAGAGACACAGCCACAGTGTGTGTGTTATATTATAGATCTTGTATATATTGTATTATATATTATATATTCATATTGACAGAGGCCACAGTGTGTGTGTTATATTATAGATCTTGTATATATTGTATTATATATTATATTAATATTGACAGAGGCCACAGTGTGTGTGTTATATAATAGATCTTGTATATATTGTATTATATATTATATATTCATATTGACAGAGACCACAGTGTGTGTGTTATATTATAGATCTTGTATATATTGTATTATATATTATATATTCATATTGACAGAGGCCACAGTGTGTGTGTTATATTATAGATCTTGTATATATTGTATTATATATTATATATTCATATTGACAGAGGCCACAGTGTGTGTTAGACGTTTCCCTCCAGAAGTCTCGCAAGACGAGATTTCACCCGTGATTTCATCCAAGTCCGCTTGTAAACACTACGGTGGTCCATTAGGGACAAAAACCCTGTGGACAGTTTTCTGTCAATATGAACGTCAGATGACAACAAAAATATACGTTTAAAATCGCGATATAAATACGTGACCTAGAGCATGGACCGTTTAGCTGCAGTGAACTCTGTACCACTGGTCCTATAACATAATAACATCATCTAAAGGTAAGGAAAAGGCTAGTCCAAAACTCTCCTTTAATGCGTTAACCCATTAACACTCTCACCGCCAGGCCCGTGGCCTACGGGCCGATAAATCCAACCGTACAGCGCCGATCCCGTAGCCTACGGGCTGTGGTGCTTTTTCATTTTTTTCGAAAAAAAAAAACTTTTTTCAATTTTCTATACGGCACATTTCATTGTAACACCACCGGAAACGGAATTATTCGGGATCACGTTTTGCCGATCCCGTAGGCCTCCATTCTAAAGCGCACACTGAAACGCCATTTTCTTCGATTGTAGTTTTTCTCCTCGCTGATCACTGTTTAACATAAACCGTTCTAACTACAACATGGCGGCTCCGTTTGACACGTGGTTTGGACTGGTAGACGCAGGGAGATCTCCGCGATGTTTACAAACAGTGCACAGCTCAATCTTAAGGATTTTAACGAGGTCTATGGCGACGTGAAAAAAACAAAAAACAACAATAAAACGTTGGCACTGGTGAGTACATTATGAGATTAACCTCTGGCGGTCAATGTGTTAAGACCTGAGGCGATTCTTAAAAATGTTTTCTAACATTTTTTTGAAAAAAAAATCAGGAAAATATTTTTTCAATATTTTTCAAAAATAGCAGATCTACAAGCTCATAGTGCGGCACTCGGTGCCACGCTATGGGCTTGTATATCTGCTATTTTTGAATAGCCAAAGAAATCTAAAATGACACAGATGCGTCCCAGGTCTCAATGGGTTAATGTAAGAACAATGGTGAACATTTCAACATGCAGAGGACTAGCATTAGTGAGGACCAGTTATATGAAGATAAGGTTGGAAACAGGCGGAGTGTTCCTTTAGACAAACAACAACAGTAAATCCAGAAGATGCTCCTCAGACTCACGTCTGTCTCTGCAGATTAATCTCCAAGTCTGTGGTGTTCAGATTAATGTTGCTGGTGCCCAGGATGATGTAGAATGTTGTCTACACACACACACACACACACACACACACACACACACACACACACACACACACACACACACACACACACACACACACACACACACACACACACACACACACACACACACACACACACACACATGCACGCACACACATGCCTTCAGGTGTTAAATCTCTCTATATAATAACAGACACATCATGTTAAATGTCTGTATATAATAACAGACACATCATGTTAAATGTCTGTATATAATAACAGACACATCATGTTAAATGTCTGTATATAATAACAGACACATCATGTTTAATGTCTGTATATAATAACAGACACATCATGTTAAATGTCTGTATATAATAACAGACACATCATGTTAAATGTCTGTATATAATAACAGACACATCATGTTAAATGTCTGTATATAATAACAGACACATCATGTTAAATGTCTGTATATAATAACAGACACATCATGTTAAATGTCTGTATATAATAACAGACACATCATGTTAAATGTCTGTATATAATAACAGACACATCATGTTAAATGTCTGTATATAATAACAGACACATCATGTTAAATGTATATAATAACAGACACATCATGTTAAATGTCTGTATATAATAACAGACACATCATGTTAAATGTCTGTATATAATAACAGACACATCATGTTAAATGTCTGTATATAATAACAGACACATCATGTTAAATGTCTGTATATAATAACAGACACATCATGTTTAATGTCTGTATATAATAACAGATACATCATGTTTAATGTCTGTATATAATAACAGACACATCATGTTAAATGCCTGTATATAATAACAGACACATCATGTTTAATGTCTGTATATAATAACAGACACATCATGTTAAATGCCTGTATATAATAACAGACACATCATGTTAAATGCCTGTATATAATAACAGACACATCATGTTAAATGTCTCTATATAATAACAGACACATCATGTTAAATGTCTGTATATAATAACAGACACATCATGTTAAATGTCTGTATATAATAACAAACACATCATGTTAAATGCCTGTATATAATAACAGACACATCATGTTAAATGCCTGTATATAATAACAGACACATCATGTTTAATGTCTGTACATAATAACAGACACATCATGTGTAATGTCTGTATATAATAACAGACACATCATGTTAAATGCCTGTATATAATAACAGACACATCATGTTAAATGCCTGTATATAATAACAGACACATCATGTTAAATGTCTCTATATAATAACAGACACATCATGTTAAATGTCTCTATATAATAACAGACACATCATGTTAAATGTCTGTATATAATAACAGACACATCATGTTAAATGTCTGTATATAATAACAAACACATGTTAAATGCCTGTATATAATAACAGACACATCATGTTAAATGCCTGTATATAATAACAGACACATCATGTTTAATGTCTGTACATAATAACAGACACATCATGTGTAATGTCTGTATATAATAACAGACACATCATGTTAAATGTCTGTATATAATAACAGACACATCATGTTAAATGTCTGTATATAATAACAAACACATCATGTTAAATGCCTGTATATAATAACAGACACATCATGTTAAATGCCTGTATATAATAACAGACACATCATGTTAAATGTCTGTATATAATAACAGACACATCATGTTAAATGTCTCTATATAATAACAGACACATCATGTTAAATGCCTGTATATAATAACAGACACATCATGTTAAATGTCTCTATATAATAACAGACACATCATGTTAAATGCCTGTATATAATAACAGACACATCATGTTAAATGCCTGTATATAATAACAGACACATCATGTTTAATGTCTGTATATACTAACAGACACTCACCTTGGCGTCTCGTTTGAAGGGGTTTCCCAGTTCACAGTCAGCCTGGGAACCATTAGCGTTGGCCGTACAAGTAACTGGTTTCTCCTCCTGCAACACATTGACCTCAGAGTTAGTAACTATACACAGTGGTGGGAAAAGTACTCACATTTCTTACTTAAATGAAAGTATCAATACTGCAATGTAAAAATACTCTGTTACAAAATTGACTTGCAGGTTAATGCAAAGGCTAAAATATCATTTAGATAGCATGTTATGTAGACTGATGTTAGGTTCATGTTATGGAGACTGATGTTAGGTTCATGTTATGTAGACTGATGTTAGGTTCATGTTATGTAGACTGATGTTAGGTTCATGTTATGTAGACTGATGTTAGGTTCATGTTATGGAGACTGATGTTAGGTTCATCTTATGTAGACTGATGTTAGGTTCATCTTATGTAGACTGATGTTAGGTTCATGTTATGTAGACTGATGTTAGGTTCATGTTATGTAGACTGATGTTAGGTTCATGTTATGTAGACTGATGTTAGGTTCATGTTATGTAGACTGATGTTAGGTTCATGTTATGTAGACTGATGTTAGGTTCATGTTATGTAGACTGATGTTAGGTTCATGTTATGTAGACTGATGTTAGGTTCATGTTATGTAGACTGATGTTAGGTTCATGTTATGTAGACTGATGTTAGGTTCATGTTATGTAGACTGATGTTAGGTTCATGTTATGTAGACTGATGTTAGGTTCATGTTATGTAGACTGATGTTAGGTTCATGTTATGTAGACTGATGTTAGGTTCATGTTATGTAGACTGATGTTAGGTTCATGTTATGTAGACTGATGTTAGGTTCATGTTATGTAGACTGATGTTAGGTTCATGTTATGTAGACTGATGTTAGGTTCATGTTATATAGACTGATGTTAGGTTCATGTTATGTAGACTGATGTTAGGTTCATGTTATATAGACTGATGTTAGGTTCATGTTATGGAGACTGATTTTAGGTTCATGTTATGTAGACTGATGTTAGGTTCATGTTATATAGACTGATGTTAGGTTCATGTTATGTAGACTGATGTTAGGTTCATGTTATGTAGACTGATGTTAGGTTCATGTTATGTAGACTGATGTTAGGTTCATGTTATGTAGACTGATGTTAGGTTCATGTTATATAGACTGATGTTAGGTTCATGTTATGTAGACTGATGTTAGGTTCATGTTATATAGACTGGTGTTAGGTTCATGTTATATAGACTGATGTTAGGTTCATGTTATGTAGACTGATGTTAGGTTCATGTTATGTAGACTGATGTTAGCTTCATGTTATGTAGACTGATGTTAGGTTCATGTTATATAGACTGATGTTAGGTTCATGTTATGTAGACTGATGTTAGGTTCATGTTATGTAGACTGATGTTAGGTTCATGTTATATAGACTGATGTTAGGTTCATGTTATGTAGACTGATGTTAGGTTCATGTTATATAGACTGATGTTAGGTTCATGTTATGTAGACTGATGTTAGGTTCATGTTATGTAGACTGATGTTAGGTTCATGTTATGTAGACTGATGTTAGGTTCATGTTATGTAGACTGATGTTAGGTTCATGTTATGTAGACTGATGTTAGGTTCATGTTATGTAGACTGATGTTAGGTTCATGTTATGGAGACTGATGTTAGGTTCATGTTATATAGACTGGTGTTAGGTTCATGTTATATAGACTGATGTTAGGTTCATGTTATGTAGACTGATGTTAGGTTCATGTTATGTAGACTGATGTTAGGTTCATGTTATGTAGACTGATGTTAGGTTCATGTTATATAGACTGATGTTAGGTTCATGTTATGGAGACTGATGTTAGGTTCATGTTATGTAGACTGATGTTAGGTTCATGTTATGTAGACTGATGTTAGGTTCATGTTATATAGACTGGTGTTAGGTTCATGTTATATAGACTGATGTTAGGTTAATGTTATGTAGACTGATGTTAGGTTCATGTGTAGATCTGGCATCCTATAGTTTGTATAGTTTCAAGGTACAGATTATTGTTTTTTTTTTAAATATTCTATTGTTTAGACTGATGATAGGTTCTTGGTTTACCTATGATCCTAGATTATTATTTATAGGCATTTGACATATTAGCTTGTGTTGTTACTGTACTGTAAAACACTCTGGATTAAAACAGACAGACAGACAGACAGACAGACAGACAGACAGACAGACAGACAGACAGACAGACAGGTCTTACGTTAGGTGCTCTGAATGCAGAGTAGGAGACAGAGGGAGGGAACTTGGCGATGATGTAAGCCTCGTGGGCGTCGTCTCCGTTCTGATTGGTCACCGTCAGCTCCAGAGCGATGTCCTTCTGGTTACTGAGAGAGAAGGATGGAACGCCGTCGCCATCCCTCCTGCACCAATCACAGAACGCCAACACAGGTCACATGATGGGTTAGGGTCAGACCTTTAGAGGTGGTCATCATTCTATTCTCTGTCTATTAGGTTGGAGCTGCAATATACATTTCGGGCGTTTGAAAATAGCAGATCTACAAGCTCATATGCTCAGTGATATTTTCCAGCTAGTGCACACACTGGTGCAGCTATAGTACGAGTCAGCCTGACAGCCTCCCACGCAGCTCCAACCTGGACAGAGGACCACAGATCTACAAGGAGGACTGCCTTTGCTCCTTGCAACTTTGTGTGTGTGTGTGTGTGTGTGCGTGCGTGCACGTGTGAGTGTGTGCATGCATACACGTGTGCGTGCGTGCGTGCGTGCGTGCGTGCGTGCGTGCGTGCGTGCGTGCGTGCGTGCGTGCGTGCGTGCGTGCGTGCGTGCGTGCGTGCGTGCGTGCGTGCGTGCGTGCGTGCGTGTGTGTGTGTGTTCTTACGAGGGCAGTGGGGTGAACACATCGTTAGGCCCTCGGTGACAGAAGCGATATTTGACCTGCAGGTTACTCTGACACTTATTATCAGAGCCACACCCCTCCTTCATGAAGCTCACCTACACACACAGACACACACACACACACACACACACACACACACACACACACACACACACACACACACATACACACACACACACACACATACACACACACACACACATACACACACACACAGACACACACACACACACACACACACACACACACACACACACACACAGTGGGGGAGTACAGCAGTGTTTATAGATGTACGCAACGTTCAAATATTTCGTCATAGTTTTATTCAACAAAATGGTGAACGCTGGAGAACGCCTCCCCTAAATCCACCAATTCCACCAATCAGCTCCTTGCGGTTACCTCGGCGCGGGCCGTCATTGGTTGGTTGGCGTCCAGGACGGGCTGCAGCTCAGGAAGTGAACTCTGCCTCTTCTTACGCGCCGCGTTCTTTATCTCCACCGAGACGTCGATGGGGATGCCCCTCAGCTTGTCCCGAATGTTGTCCTGTGTTGATGACATCACAACATAAGGTCAGAATCAAAGACATATAAAGGTAGACACCTCCTCCGGTCTATATCTCGTGCGTCATTTTGGAGAAGGCAAGCTTCCTGACTACTGACCAATCACAGCGCGTCTTTTCTGGGACTTGGCAGAATGTAGTTGTATAAAAATATAACGGGATATTTTTGGGCGGTGTAGCCGCCCCTATAAGTGGGGTTGGGACACCTCATTAGTATTAGTTTCCTGCACTGTGATTGGCCCACTTGGCCCACTTTCCTGTACTGTGATTGGCTGACTCTATTGGCTGACTCTATTCAGCACTGTGATTGGCTAGCGAGACACATGATGACATTAATAACCTATAAATAGGATTATGCACTTCAAAAAAATAATTTTTTTTTGGAAGTGAGCTTCCATCACTATGATGACCACACCGCCCACTTCACACTGGGTGTGATATTTTTTTATACAACTACATTCTGTCTGCTCGGATTTCTTCTTTTTTTGATGAAGACGAGCCGTATTCAACGCCCGATAACAACAGAACGGACAAACGCCCCCCCCCCCTCCCCCGAGACAGCCTTTGTTTACATCCGTGTCCACATGGTGGATCATTGAAATAAGGTAGAAACACACGTATTGAGCGTGTGGAGGTGTGTGTGTGTGAGCTCACCTGTAGGGTGGCCTTCTGGGTGATGCACTGCCTCTTGCCCTGGGTGCTGAGGGTCAGGGTGCCAGTGGACTCGTAGTCGTGGTCGGAGCTGGAGCGCTTGGAGAAGGTCACCCTGGAGGGCAGGTTGTTCTCCCTGCGCTCTGCCTCCGCTGTGAAGGAGTAGCTCACCGCTAGATGGGGAGAAACATTAAACATACTGACTAATTGATTGATTGATTGATTGATTGAAAATTTTATTAGGCAAAAGAATGTAAACAACACAGTTACATTTATAATACTTTTGTCTAAAAGGTCCGACCCAAAAAGTCCTTGCAGACTTGTTTCCGTTGGGGTCCTTGGTATTAATTTCATAGACATATATAGTAGCAACCAAACAGTTCAAAAATCAACATAAAAATACAGAGAAAAAATACCACGATGTACAAAGAAAAGCATGAAGAATAAAAAATATATACAAAAAAAATGGGAGGGGGTCGTTTGTCTACCGGGAAACTGGTACTACCTCCTCTTATGGCCTCCAGAACGTTTTTAGGGCTGTTATAAATGAGCCCAGCGAACTGCATTTTTTGAGGGATGGGGTTAGACTATTTCATACCTTGGTGGCCGTGCTGTAGAAGGAGAATTTGCCCATGTTTGTTTTATGGGTGGGTGGTACCAGATTGTTGTTTACGCTCCCTCTAGTTTCGTGACTGTGGGTGTCACTAAGTTTTTGGAGGTATTTAGACAGATATGCGGGTATAGGGGGCATTTCGGGCAAATCTGCATTTACAATTTTGAAGACCAGTCCCATTTTTTGTTGTTTAACCCTGTCTTCCACCCTTAGGCAAAGTGAGTGGGAGAGAGGTGGGTCATGGGCCCCAGTCCGAGAAGTAGTCGAATCAGTTTGTTTTGGGAGGTGTGAAGCTTAGTCTTCAGTGACACTGAGGTGTTGGAGTACCAAGCATAGTCAAAAAGGGGCTGAATCAGGGCCCCTGAGAGGGTCCTGAGGGCCTGAAGGTTGACAAAAGAGGAAACTCTGCCCATAAATCTGGTTCTCTGGTTTACTCTTTTGACCACCTTTGTTGCCATGCTTCCACCTGTCAGGTATTTGTCAAGAATACATCCCAAATAGGTAATCTCTTCTTTGCTAGAGATGATTGTGTCATCGACTTTGACCTTGAAGTCATTTACCTTCATCATACTGAGGGAATGTTTGGTCCCAAAGAGAATGGATTCAGTTTTTCCAAGGTGTAGTGACAGTTTGTTATCGGTAAGCCAGGTACGGATTTTTGAGAGTTCAGAGCTGAGAGCTTCCTCAACTTGCAACTTGTCCTCACCCAAGATCAGGAGTGCCGAGTCATCAGCGAACAGGAACAGTTTGCAGTTACAGGCAGCATTCATGTCGTTAATATATAGTAGGAACAGTAACGGCCCTAGAATGCTGCCTTGAGGAACCCCGCAGCTCACCGGGAGGGATGAGGACATGGTTCCGTTGATGTCAACCACTTGCTCTCTTCCCTCCAAGTAAGATCTCATCCAATTTAGTGATGTGCAATCAAAACCAACCGCCCTCAGCTTATCAAGTAAAATTTAGTGGTTTACAGTGTCAAACGCCTTTTGGAGGTCCAGCATGACCATGCCGCAGTATTTGCCCGAGTCTACCTCACGTTTGATGTAGTCAAATACAGTAGGTATGTGTCAGTGGAGTGGGATGTTCTGAAGCCTGATTGGAATTCAAACAACAGTTTACGCTCGCTGAGGTAGCTGTTGATTTGTTCTTGGATTGATCGCTCTATAACCAGTTTGAGATGGAACAAAGGATGGAAACAGGCCTATAGTTGCCAGGATCTAGTTTTCTTCCTTTTTTATAGA
>NC_137611.1:1147746-1172746 GCF_963280865.1 Gymnoscopelus braueri
GCCCCCACCGTGATGTCCTGTCAACTACACACATAATGACATGTTAATATGAGGAGCCCCCACCGCGATGTCCTGTCAACTACACACATAATGACATGTTAATATGAGGAGCCCCCACCGTGCCAACTACACACATAATGACATGTTAATATGAGGAGCCCCCACCGTGATGTCCTGCCAACTACACACATAATGACATGTTAATAAGAGGAGCCCCCACCGTGATGTCCTGCCAACTACACACATAATGACATGTTAATATGAGGAGCCCCCACCGTGATGTCCTGCCAACTACACACATAATGACATGTTAATAAGAGGAGCCCCCACCGTGATGTCCTGCCAACTACACACATAATGACATGTTAATATGAGGAGCCCCCACCGTGATGTCCTGTCAACTACACACATAATGACATGTTAATATGAGGAGCCCCCACCGTGATGTCCTGTCAACTACACACATAATGACATGTTAATATGAGGAGCCCCCACCGTGATGTCCTGCCAACTACACACATAATGACATGTTAATATGAGGAGCCCCCACCGCGATGTCCTGTCAACTACACACATAATGACATGTTAATATGAGGAGCCCCCACCGTGATGTCCTGCCAACTACACACATAATGACATGTTAATATGAGGAGCCCCCACCGCGATGTCCTGTCAACTACACACATAATGACATGTTAATATGAGGAGCCCCCACCGTGATGTCCTGTCAACTACACACATAATGACATGTTAATATGAGGAGCCCCCACCGCGATGTCCTGTCAACTACACACATAATGACATGTTAATATGAGGAGCCCCCACCGTGATGTCCTGCCAACTACACACATAATGACATGTTAATAAGAGGAGCCCCCACCGTGATGTCCTGTCAACTACACACATAATGACATGTTAATATGAGGAGCCCCCACCACGATGTCCTGCCAACTACACACATAATGACATGTTAATATGAGGAGCCCCCACCGTGATGTCCTGTCAACTACACACATAATGACATGTTAATATGAGGAGCCCCCACCGTGCCAACTACACACATAATGACATGTTAATATGAGGAGCCCCCACCGTGATGTCCTGCCAACTACACACATAATGACATGTTAATATGAGGAGCCCCCACCGTGATGTCCTGCCAACTACACACATAATGACATGTTAATATGAGGAGCCCCCACCACGATGTCCTGCCAACTACACACATAATGACATGTTAATATGAGGAGCCCCCACCGTGATGTCCTGCCAACTACACACATAATGACATGTTAATATGAGGAGCCCCCACCGTGATGTCCTGCCAACTACACACATAATGACATGTTAATATGAGGAGCCCCCACCGCGATGTCCTGTCAACTACACACATAATGACATGTTAATATGAGGAGCCCCCACCGTGATGTCCTGCCAACTACACACATAATGACATGTTAATATGAGGAGCCCCCACCACGATGTCCTGCCAACTACACACATAATGACATGTTAATATGAGGAGCCCCCACCGTGATGTCCTGTCAACTACACACATAATGACATGTTAATATGAGGAGCCCCCACCGTGATGTCCTGTCAACTACACACATAATGACATGTTAATATGAGGAGCCCCCACCGTGATGTCCTGCCAACTACACACATAATGACATGTTAACACATTGATTGCCTAGATCGAATTCATTCGTTTTTCAAATCCATCGCTTGCGTGCCGCAATTCTGAAGAACGCATTAATGCGTTCTTTGGAATTTTCATTGTTTAATCTGTGATCGCGCTGTTCTGTTTATTTTTCATAGGTTTCGTTTTCCACTTACTTCACACTCACCGGGATCCGGTTTCATGACGCGGATTCCGTTTCCGGTTCAAATTTTTTTCCCCCGGTAATTTTAGGCCAGAATAGGGAAAAAAAAAATTTTTTCACACGGTATAAAAAATGAACGGAGAGCTCCACTTCTATTTTCTATAGTCTGGGTGACGAACAGTCATCGTAGTCGTGTATCACATCGTACTTTAGCCCGATCAGCGATTGTCGAAAACGTCACATCCGGTTATGACGTATGCACTGTTTGAGCCTGTTTGGGGGGGTCGAGCGAGTCAGCGAGTGATCAAGGTGTCTATTTGCTGCTCTCTGCTAGCCGATCTGTCGTATGTGTTTAAAACCGCAGCCAGATAATTTATTTGAATGAAAAATTACAAAATAAAATAATAAAAAAACACGCAAATCGCTGGTGAGCTGTGAGCTTGTAGATCGGACGTACGTCATATCCTACCTGTCTCCATTGAGGTCCAGTACAGCCAGGTCGTAGGTCATAGGTCATAGGTCATATCCTACCTGTCTCCATTGAGGTCCAGTACAGCCAGGGCATAGGTCATATGTCATAGGTCATAGGTCATGTCCTACCTGTCTCCATTGAGGTCCAGTACAGCCAGGTCATAGGTCATAGGTCATGTCCTACCTGTCTCCATTGAGGTCCAGTACAGCCAGGTCATAGGTCATAGGTCATAGGTCATGTCCTACCTGTCTCCATTGAGGTCCAGTACAGCCAGGTCATAGGTCATAGGTCATAGGTCATAGGTCATACCTGTCTCCATTGAGGTCCAGTACAGCCAGGTCGTAGCCGAAGGAGGAGGCTAGCCCCTCCCCTTCCAGGATGAACTCAGCCAATAGGTCTTTGCTGTTTCCTTTCTTCAGCAGAACCACCGCTCCGCTGTGATTGGCTCTGGGGGCTCCGGCCACGATGGTCAGCTGACCTTTCACAGTCAAACTCTTCCCTGAGTCCAGAGAGAAGCCTGGGGGAGAGAGAGGTCAAAGGTCACTGACAGAGGAGAAAGTGGGCGTGAACGGGTTCTGTGCCGGTAAGAATGGGGGGAAGTAGTGCTGTCCAAAGCCCATAATAATATAACCCGCCATGAACACATGACCAACAAGAAAACAACACAAGTACTAACGTTAGATCAACAGAAGTGTTAGTTTTTTTTATAAATCGTTCCGATGTGTTTGTGTCAACGTAATCCGTGCTGTTTATGGTGTTTATTGACTGTTTATGGTGTTTATTGACTGTTTATGGTGTTTATTGACTGTTTATGGTGTTTATTTTCTCCATGGAGATGTTTTGTGTTCACATGTCAATGGGACTCGGTTCATTTGCAGGCAGATCCGCTCTAGAACGGAAAGGGAAACCAGACATCACACCTCTCTCTCCCGGAAGTTCCGGGAGTCTCCCGGGAATTAGCGTCCGCGCCCGGACACCCGCGAGCGACCATAAATCTCCCGCAAATGTCGACCAGACGATCAAATGGTGGATTTGCGGGAGAACGGTTCTTATTTACTTCTCATTGCTCAGATCCGGTCTAGAGCCCGCCTACTGTCTCAGTTTGCACATGAGGCTCACACAGACCGGATCTGAAACCTTCAATGCCTTTTTTTTTGTACCTCTTCTTTGTTCTCGTTCGTCGCTGAACTGTCAATCGGACAAAATGAATAAATGTCATTCGCAGTGGGAGGAGTGGGCGTCTAAAAGTGACAGTGTCTGTAACAGTGTCTTCTCTCAGCTCACTGTATGTAACAGTGACTTCTCTCATCTCACTGTATGTAACAGTGACTTCTCTCAGCTCACTGTATGTAACAGTGACTTCTCTCAGCTCACTGTATGTAACAGTGACTTCTCTCAGCTCACTGTATGTAACAGTGACTTCTCTCAGCTCACTGAGGCCTTAATGACTGCAAAAGGCACGTCGAGGTATGTAAATGTGTTCTCATGTTAAGCTGGCAGCATTGTTGATGAAGCTCAGCTAAAACACTTATGTCCTCTTTGTAGCTTTGATTGAATACTTTATCAACAGTTTGCAAAATAAAAAGCACAGTGCAGCTGCTGCTGCTGTTGCCAATGTATTATCTACATCGATTTTGATGAGAGAGATCAAAGCTAAAAACGTGTGGCGAATGCATTCAAATAGCCTAGTGAAATTAAAAGATCTGCAAGCTCACAAGGGGTGTGAGTTTGCCTTGTAGATCTGCTCATGGCTTTAATAGCTACACCCATGTGTCTGTATGTGTATAGACAGATAAAGATCTGTTTAAGGGCTTTTAGATTTGCTAGTTTCTGATTCTGTGTATATTGATCAAATAAGAGATGGAGTGCTACTTAACACATTAGGTGACAGAATTTTATAATAACAGAATACGTTCGGTGCCGGGAATCTCACCGTTAACCTCCATTGTGCTGTTTAAAGCTGTAGACAGGGCCGGACTGGGACCAAAATTCGGACGCCAAATGGCCAGTCCACCCCTGGCTGTAGACTCCATGATGAGCAATCCATGAAAAAAAAAGCATGCCTCCATTTTACCCGATGGTGCTGGCTAACGGCTGGAACGATAACATCTCTCACGCGAGTAACAATGGCGCAGCGATCGCGGATGCAAAATGAGTTGTTTTCCCCATAGAAAAAAGTTTCGGAGTTATAGGCGTTTTAGAGAAGGAAATAGACCGAAAGCGGATGGGGAGCCATGTTTTGACACGGTGATGCATCTGGCCTATCCTTCTCAGAATCGCCTAGGGTGATCCCAGAGCTGCTCTAGCCCCTCCCGCATGGAAATAAACGAAAAAAACAAAAAGGTGTATTTGCAAAACCGTACCGGTACGGTTTTGGCACTCAATGTGTTAAGGGAGAGATGGATAAAGATCTATTTATGTGCTTGTACAGTACATTTATATTGGTCAAATAGAGATGGTAAAATCAGGCAAAAATAAGAATTATATAACATTAAAAAAATATATAATTAAAGAAAAAAACGAAATAAAACCAAAAAGAAAGTACCAAAACCCGGGAAAAAAACAAAAATGTACACACATGCACAAACGGTCTTTGTGCGTGTGCGTGCGTGCGCGCGTGTTTGTGTGTGTGTGTGTGTGTGTGTGTGTGTGTGTGTGTGGGTGTGGGTGTGGGTGTGTGTGGGTGTGGGTGTGGGTGTGTGTGTGTGTGTGTGTGTGTGTGTGTGTGTGTGTGTGTGTGTGTGTGTGTGTGTGTGTGTGTGTGTGTGTGTGTACCCAGGTAGCTGTTTGCTGGAACAGGAACCAGGTCAGCGTCCCGGATGTTTTCGTCTCCCGCCTCGAATGGACCGTCGCTGTAAATCCCCATGTCTAACAGAGTCTCGTTCTTCTGCTCCGCACGCACCACACCTAGATACACAATATATAATACACACTTTACACCACACCTACAGGTACACAACATACACACTGCTATAGAGGTACACAACATATAATACACACTGCTATAGAGGTACACAACATATAATACACACTGCTATAGAGGTACACAACATATAATACACACTGCTATAGAGGTACACAACATATAATACACACTGCTATAGAGGTACACAACACATAATACACACTGCTATAGAGGTACACAACACATAATACACACTGCTATAGAGGTACACAACACATAATACACACTGCTATAGAGGTACACAACACATAATACACACTGCTATAGAGGTACACAACACATAATACACACTGCTATAGAGGTACACAACATATAATACACACTACTATAGAGGTACACAACATATAATACACACTACTATAGAGGTACACAACACATAATACACACTACTATAGAGGTACACAACATATAATACACACTGCTATAGAGGTACACAACATATAATACACACTACTATAGAGGTACACAACATATAATACACACTGCTATAGAGGTACACAACATATAATACACACTGCTATAGAGGTACACAACATATAATACACACTGCTATAGAGGTACACAACACATAATACACACTACTATAGAGGTACACAACATATAATACACACTGCTATAGAGGTACACAACATATAATACACACTGCTATAGAGGTACACAACATACACACTGCTATAGAGGTACACAACATATAATACACACTGCTATAGAGGTACACAACATATAATACACACTGCTATAGAGGTACACAACATATAATACACACTGCTATAGAGGTACACAACATATAATACACACTGCTATAGAGGCACACAACATATAATACACACTGCTATAGAGGTACACAACATATAATACACACTACTATAGAGGTACACAACATATAATACACACTGCTATAGAGGTACACAACATACACACTGCTATAGAGGTACACAACATATAATACACACTGCTATAGAGGTACACAACATATAATACACACTGCTATAGAGGTACACAACATATAATACACACTGCTATAGAGGCACACAACATATAATACACACTGCTATAGAGGTACACAACATATAATACACACTACTATAGAGGTACACAACATATAATACACACTGCTATAGAGGTACACAACATATAATACACACTGCTATAGAGGTACACAACATATAATACACACTGGTGAGATGGCTTTCACCGAGGACGGTCGCACCTTTTCACCGCTCCTGCTTTCCACACCGCGCTCTATTCTTCAACGGCGAAAACAACACCTACGCCTCAAAAGGATCATCACTACCAGCAACAACCTGGTGCTGTTCTACGCTGCTATATTGCAAGGATTAATATTTATCGAATCCCACAATGTGCAGCTTCAACGGAGAGCGTGTGCAAACGGAGATTTACCGCAAGACGCGGCGACGTTACTTTTTAAAGTTTTCGGCGCGAGTAAATCGGTACAAACACGGAGAAGGACACCAAACCAGCTGGACGGCTTTACAGTAAGAAAGATTATTTGGTTGAGTCTAATGTTGTCGGGAAATGTACATTCTAATCCCGGCCCACCGACCGTGAAGAGCACCACGGAGACTCCCTATGATCACCACTACAATGTAAGCAACATCACAGCTGATTTCAAACGCGACGGAAGCGCCCGACAAGGTCCGGACCACAACATGCAGACAATTAACTTTGTTTGGCAACGGCCCACCTCACCTGATAAGAAAGAACCCCAGCAAAGAGCTGGAGAAACAAGGATGGATTATTTGTCCCGGTTAACGTCTGTGCTGGCTCCAAATCCTGCATTCTCAAGCAGACCACCGCCTGAAGGAATGTGGGTGACGAGACAAGGGCTTCCCCAACAGCAGCGTCATCAAGAGGATTTCCTCCTGCGACACACGGGCCCAAGACAACCACAGGGTTTCTCTCAGAGGGAAACACAGGAAAACAGTGTTTTTCCCCCTGTTTCTGCCATCTCCTGGCACCACCGCTTGACGTCGACGCGGGACAACAGCTTCACCCCACCCCCACCCCCCCTCCTCCTCCACCACCACCACCACCACCACCAGTCGATACCAGGACAACCGCATAGTATCCCACCAAGAGGAATGCTGGGAAACGGAGTTCCTTTCCCTGTTTTCCAAGCGGTCACTGGTCATCTACATGGTTTTCCATTGTGGGATCGGCGTGGAAACTTCTGCCTCACCCCTCCCCCACCCCCCCTCCCCCACTGCCCTGCTGCAATCACAAAGCCCCCACCCCCCTCCCCCGATCATAGCCCCCCTCCCCCCCTCCCCCCACCCCATCCCCCACAGCAGGACAGAGGAAGGTCTGGCAGTCCCCCCTGCAGAGACCACGAAACCAGCTGATCAGGTTTTAACCCAAACCCCCCTACCCCCCCGCCCATCAGCGACCCCCCCCACCGACCTCCCAGAGACTGTAAGGGACAATGGTTACTACTCAACTGAAGACATGGATGGCCTTTTTTCTACCAGAGGTACTCACATTGTTCACTTGAATGTTAACAGTCTTAAAAACCCTGAAAAAATGTCTGAACTGAGATCCATGTTTGGAAGTGGCAAGGTAGATATTATTTCATTCTCAGAAACTAAGTTGGATAATTCCATCAAAGACTTTGAGATTGAAATAAAGGGCTACAATGTCATCAGAAAAGACAGAAATCTCTCTGGGGGTGGGGTTTGCATCTATGTGAGATCAGACATTATTTACGATGTGATCCCAGATATGGATAACAACCCCACTGAATCGGTCTGGGTCAAAATTTTATACCCACATGCAAAACCACTGATAATTGGCGCCATCTACAGACCCCCAGATCAAAATGCTTTTTATGACTTGATTGAGAATCATGTGGCGGGTTTAGGAAACTCTGAGACGGTACTAATTGGTGACTTTAATACCTGTGTTCTGAAGAAAGACTCAGCTACCTTTAAGTCCCTCAGAAAGTTCTGTGACCTGCACAGCTTTACCCAGCTGATAAAGCATTTTACAAGGGTAGGCATTGCTTCTCAATCAATCATAGACCTAGTGTTGACAACGGACCAATCCAGAATTTCCAAGAGTGGAGTGATTGAGTGTAGCTTAAGTGATCACAATATCATTTTCTGCACACGGAAGATTCACGGACCTGGAGCTTATTGTCACAGGACAATCAGCTGCAGGTCTATGAAACACTACTCAAGTGATCTTCTAACAACAGCTCTTGGAAAAATGGACTGGTCCCATGTCCTAAATTGCACCTCTGTGGAGGAGTCCTGGTCCTGTTTCAAAAAAGCTTTTTTGTGTGTACTTGATAACATCGCACCCACAAAGGTGGTGAGGGTCAAAGCTAGCACAGAACCTTGGATGAAGGGTGACATTTTGAATGCCATCAAACTCAGGAACAAAAGCTACTCCGAGCTCAGGAAAAACAAAAGTGAGCAGCTACTTGAAAAGTGCAGAAATCTACGAAATGTAGTTACTAAATTGATCAGAAATGCCAAAAAGAATTTCTTAAATGAGAACATAGAGGCAAACAAAAGCCACCCACAAAAACTGTGGGAGGCACTAAAACAATTAGGCTGCAACGGAAAAATTCAGACTAAATCTACAAACATTTGCATTATTTCAAGTGGCTCGCTCACTACCGACAAGCAATTGGTAGCGGACTGTTTTAACAGTTTCTTCACCACAGTTGCAACCCAGTTGGTAAGCAAACTCCCTCAGCATTCAGGTCTGTATGGCCCCGACCACATTCAAGCTCACTATGAGAAACTAGGGGCTAAAAAAGATTCCTTCTTTTTCAAACCTGTATTGACTGATGATGTGCAAAACAAACTCCTCGCCCTACAGCCAAACAAGGCCACCGGCCTTGACAACATCCCCACCAGATTCCTCAGAGACGCAGCGGTCTCCATTGCTCCCATAGTAGCCCACATTACAAACTTATCCATCAGTCAGTGTCACGTCCCACAAGAATTCAAGTTGGCAAGAGTAATCCCTCTATTTAAAAAAGGAAGCAAACTAGATCCTGGCAACTATAGGCCTGTTTCCATCCTTTGTTCCATCTCAAAGGTTATAGAGCGATCAATCCAAGAACAAATCAACAGCTACCTCAGCGAGCGTAAACTGTTGTTTGAATTCCAATCAGGCTTCAGAACATCCCACTCCACTGACACATGCCTACTATATTTGACCGACTACATCAAACGTGAGGTAGACTCGGGCAAATACTGTGGCATGGTCATGCTGGACCTCCAAAAGGCGTTTGACACTGTAAACCACGCAATTCTACTTGATAAGCTGAGGGCGATTGGTTTTGATTGCACATCACTAAATTGGATGAGATCTTACTTGGAGGGTAGAGAACAAGTGGTTGACATCAACGGAACCATGTCCTCATCCCTCCCGGTGAGCTGCGGGGTTCCTCAAGGCAGCATTCTAGGGCCGTTACTGTTCCTTCTATACATTAACGACATGAATGCTGCCTGTAACTGCAAACTGTTCCTGTTCGCTGATGACTCGGCACTCCTGATCTCGGGTGAGGACAAGTTGCAAGTTGAGGAAGCTCTCTGGCTTACCGATAACAAACTGTCTCTACACCTTGGGAAAACTGAATCCATCCTATTTGGGACCAAACATTCCCTCAGTAAAATGAAGGTAAATGACTTCAAGGTCAAAGTCGATGACAAAATCATCACTAGCAAAGAAGAGATTACCTATTTGGGATGTATTCTGGACAAATACCTGTCAGGTGAAAGCATGGCAACAAAGGTGGTCAAAGGAGTAAACCAGAGAACCAGATTTATGGGCAGAGTTTCCTCTTTTGTCAACCCTCAGGCCCTCAGGACCCTCTCAGGGGCCCTGATTCAGCCCCTTTTTGACTATGCTAGCTCCTCTTGGTACTCCAACACCTCAGTGTCACTGCAGACTAAGCTTCAAACCTCCCAAAACAAACTGATCCGACTACTTCTCGGACTGGGGCCCATGACCCACCTCTCTCCCATTCACTTTGCCAGCCTAGGCTGGCTCAGGGTGGAAGACAGGGTTAAACAACTAAAAATGGGTCTGGTCTTCAAAATTGTAAATGCAGATTTGCCCGATATGCCCCCTATACCCGCATATCTGTATAAATACCTCGAAAAAGTTAGTGACACCCACAGCCACGAAACTAGAGGGAGCGTAAACAACAATCTGGTACCACCCACCCATAAAACAAACATGGGCAAATTCTCCTTCTATAGCACAGCCACCAAGGAATGGAATAGTCTAACCCCATCCCTCAAAAAATGCAGTTCGCTGGGCTCATTCAAAACAGCCCTAAAAACCCATCTTTCTGGAGGCCGAAAGAGGAGCTAGTACCAGTTTCCCTGTAGACAGACGACCCCCCCCCCCCTCCTCTTTTTGTACATATTTTGTATTTCCTCATGTTTTTTTTGTATATAATTTTTTATTTTTCCATGCTCCCCCCCCCCCCTTTCTTTTTGTACATATATTTTTAAATGCTTTTTTTGTACATAGTGGTACTTTTTCTGTATTATCTGTATTTTCATGTTGATTTTTGAACTGTTTGGTTGCTACTATATATGTCTATGAAATTAACTCAAGGACCCCAACGGAAACAAGTCCGCAAGGACTTTTTTGGCCGGACCTTTTAGACAAAAGCATTATAAATGTAACTGTGTTGTTTTACATTCTTTTGCCTAATAAAAATTTCAATCAATTTCAATCAAAAACTGCTATAGAGGTACACAACACATAATACACACTACTATAGAGGTACACAACATATAATACACACTGCTATAGAGGTACACAACATATAATACACACTGCTATAGAGGTACACAACATACACACTGCTATAGAGGCACACAACATATAATACACACTGCTATAGAGGTACACAACATATAATACACACTACTATAGAGGTACACAACATATAATACACACTGCTATAGAGGTACACAACATATAATACACACTGCATTACACCACACCTACAGGTACACAACATACACACTGCTATAGAGGCACACAACATATAATACACACTACTATAGAGGTACACAACATATAATACACACTACTATAGAGGTACACAACATATAATACACACTGCTATAGAGGTACACAACATATAATACACACTACTATAGAGGTACACAACATATAATACACACTGCTATAGAGGTACACAACATATAATACACACTGCTATAGAGGTACACAACATATAATACACACTGCTATAGAGGTACACAACATATAATACACACTACTATAGAGGTACACAACATATAATACACACTGCTATAGAGGTACACAACATATAATACACACTACTATAGAGGTACACAACATATAATACACACTGCTATAGAGGTACACAACATATAATACACACTGCTATAGAGGTACACAACATATAATACACACTGCTATAGAGGTACACAACATATAATACACACTACTATAGAGGTACACAACATATAATACACACTGCTATAGAGGTACACAACATATAATACACACTACTATAGAGGTACACAACATATAATACACACTGCTATAGAGGTACACAACATATAATACACACTGCTATAGAGGTACACAACATATAATACACACTACTATAGAGGTACACAACATATAATACACACTGCTATAGAGGTACACAACATATAATACACACTACTATAGAGGTACACAACATATAATACACACTGCTATAGAGGTACCAGTGGCGGCCTTTCCTATGTTTCACCAACCTCAGGGCCCCCAGATCATTAAGGCCGCCCCTGAGAGGTACACAACATATAATACACACTGCTATAGAGGTACACAACATATAATACACACTGCTATAGAGGTACACAACATATAATACACACTGCTATAGAGGTACACAACATATAATACACACTGCTATAGAGGTACACAACATATAATACACACTGCTATAGAGGTACACAACATATAATACACACTGCTATAGAGGTACACAACATATAATACACACTGCTATAGAGGTACACAACATATAATACACACTGCTATAGAGGTACACAACATATAATACACACTGCTATAGAGGTACACAACATATAATACACACTGCTATAGAGGTACACAACATATAATACACACTGCTATAGAGGTACACAACATATAATACACACTGCTATAGAGGTACACAACATATAGCTCACTCATTCTTGACAATCGGGACAAAATCTTTAATTTCTTTATTTTTTTTAATACATTCTTCAATTTTGGCGGGAAAATATATTTTGAAAGATTAAAGTGTTGACTATTAAACCCTGTAATGGGCCAACCTCCCACAGTTTTCTTTTTTTTTATGTCAACTCCATAAGATGGCATATCTGATGGAGTTGACTTCTGACGGAGTCTGACGGAGTTGATAAAATGCAGTTTTTTTCATTCGACAGCACAGTCGTAGTGAGTTGATTTTTCTTCCAAAGTTGCTCAGGTTTTATTAGTGCTAATAGAATTACACTTTTTTAAATGTATTTTTTAGTTTGGATGTAGAAGGACTGACGGAGTTGACAAGTTATGGTTGGGACAAACCACACAAGAGTACAATGTTTGATATGTAGTGGTGTAAAAGTAATAGAACTTAAAATCGGAACTCCTCAAAATTGTACTTAAGTACAGTACTTTCTTTTAGTTACTTTCCACCACCGATAAATAATACATACAAGTGCCAGCCACTGTGGTTTTACCTTTCCAGTTGTAAGCACCGGGGGCGCCAAAGAGCACGTAGTGGTAGTCCTTGGTGAAGGCTGCGGACAGGCCCTGCTGACAGGAGCCGAACCTCTCGTGACCTTGACCTCTGTTGTTGCAGAAGTGCCAGTTCCCTCCCTCGTCCTCCGTGTCCGGGTCGATGCTCAGACTCTGACTCAACATGTAGCAGCGGCCCACGATGTGACGCACCTCCAGCCCCGCCCGGCCCACATTACGGCGCGTCTGGTACCGGTGGGCACACGTCTGAGAGGGGGGGGGGGAAGAGAGAGAGAGTGAGAGAGAGAGAGAGAGAGAGAGAGAGAGAGAGAGAGAGAGAGAGAGAGGGGGGAAAGACATTTAAACTACAGAGGGTCGTTTTAAACGTTTAAACTACAGAGGGTCGTTTTAAACGGTTAAACTACAGAGGGTCGTTTTAAACGTTTAAACTACAGAGGGTCGTTTTAAACAGGTAAACTACAGAGGGTCGTTTTAAACATGTAAACTACAGAGGGTCGTTTTAAACGGTTAAACTACAGAGGGTCGTTTTAAACGGTTAAACTACAGAGGGTCGTTTTAAACGTGTAAACTACAGAGGGCCGTTTTAAACGTTTAAACTACAGAGGGTCGTTTTAAACAGGTAAACTACAGAGGGTCGTTTTAAACATGTAAACTACAGAGGGTCGTTTTAAACATGTAAACTACAGAGGGTCGTTTTAAACGTTTAAACTACAGAGGGTCGTTTTAAACGTGTAAACTACAGAGGGTCGTTTTAAACGTGTAAACTACAGAAGGTCGTTTTAAACGTTTAAACTACAGAGGGTCGTTTTAAACGTGTAAACTACAGAGGGTTGTTACAGAGGGTCGTTTTAAACATGTAAACTACAGAGGGTCGTTTTAAACATGTAAACTACAGAGGGTCGTTTTAAACGTGTAAACTACAGAGGGTCGTTTTAAACGTGTAAACTACAGAGGGTCGTTTTAAACGTGTAAACTACAGAGGGTCGTTTTACACGTGTAAACTACAGAGGGTCGTTTTAAACGTTTAAACTACAGAGGGTCGTTTTAAACGTTTAAACTACAGAGGGTCGTTTTAAACGTGTAAACTACAGAGGGTCGTTTTAAACGTGTAAACTACAGAGGGTCGTTTTAAACGTGTAAACTACAGAGGGTCGTTTTAAACGTGTAAACTACAGAGGGTCGTTTTAAACGTTTAAACTACAGAGGGTCGTTTTAAACGTGTAAACTACAGAGGGTCGTTTTAAACGTGTAAACTACAGAGGGTCGTTTTAAACGTGTAAACTACAGAGGGTCGTTTTACACGTGTAAACTACAGAGGGTCGTTTTAAACGTGTAAACTACAGAGGGTCGTTTTAAACGTTTAAACTACAGAGGGTCGTTTTAAACGTGTAAACTACAGAGGGTCGTTTTAAACGTGTAAACTACAGAGGGTCGTTTTAAACGTGTAAACTACAGAGGGTCGTTTTAAACGTGTAAACTACAGAGGGTCGTTTTAAACGTGTAAACTACAGAGGGTCGTTTTAAACGTGTAAACTACAGAGGGTCGTTTTAAACGTGTAAACTACAGAGGGTCGTTTTAAACGTGTAAACTACAGAGGGTCGTTTTAAACGTGTAAACTACAGAGGGTCGTTTTAAACATTTAAACTACAGAGGGTCGTTTTAAACGTGTAAACTACAGAGGGTCGTTTTAAACATTTAAACTACAGAGGGTCGTTTTAAACATTTAAACTACAGAGGGTAGTTTTAAACATTTAAACTACAGAGGGTCGTTTTAAACACATAAAGACTCACCACTATCTTGCCTCCTGGTCCCTGGCTGCTGACAGTCACTCCCATCCACTGGTTCTCTTTACTCTCTGTAGCTAGATTCTCTACATTATGAAGACAGACAGACAGACAGACAGACAGACAGACAGACAGACAGACATATTTTCAGTCATCATAGCTTAGTTTTAATATATGGTTTTGATCACCACTGACAGTGGCAAATGTTTTTTCTGTGGATCAGAGAACAAAAAGAACATTAAAGGGATAGTTCACCTCAAAATAATGTTTTAGTGTCATTCCTGAGACAATAATTTAATGACCGGCGGCGGATCCGGTAGGAGACACAAAGTGAGTCATCAAATTATTGTCTCAAAAACAAAACAAAAATCCATGAATTCTCCATGGGGTGTGTAATTGATAGAAAAATAAGTAATTTTTGGCGTCAACTATCCCTTTAAAGCCGGAGCAGCTCCTCACCTTCGTCATCAAAGGTCACTCTGTCACAGCGGTCAGACGAGGAGGAGAAGTCACATCTGTAGAGTCCTCCTGTTACCAACGCTTTCTGACCACTCAGTGCCTTGGCCTTAGGAGAGCCTACCAGCAGCCTACAACACAGAGGAGAGAGAGGAGAGGGTTTAGGAGAGCCTACCAGCAGCCTACAACACAGAGGAGAGAGGAGAGGGTTTAGGAGAGCCTACCAGCAGCCTACAACACAGAGGAGAGAGGAGAGGGTTTAGGAGAGCCTACCAGCAGCCTACAACACAGAGGAGAGAGAGGAGAGGGTTTAGGAGAGCCTACCAGCAGCCTACAACACAGAGGAGAGGGTTTAGGAGAGCCTACCAGCAGCCTACAACACAGAGGAGAGAGAGGAGAGGGTTTAGGAGAGCCTACCAGTAGCCTACAACACAGAGGAGAGGGTTTAGGAGAGCCTACCAGCAGCCTACAACACAGAGGAGAGAGAGGAGAGGGTTTAGGAGAGCCTACCAGCAGCCTACAACACAGAGGAGAGAGAGGAGAGGGTTTAGGAGAGCCTACCAGTAGCCTACAACACAGAGGAGAGGGTTTAGGAGAGCCTACCAGCAGCCTACAACACAGAGGAGAGAGGAGAGGGTTTAGGAGAGCCTACCAGTAGCCTACAACACAGAGGAGAGGGTTTAGGAGAGCCTACCAGTAGCCTACAACACAGAGGAGAGGGTTTAGGAGAGCCTACCAGCAGCCTACAACACAGAGGAGAGGGTTTAGGAGAGCCTACCAGCAGCCTACAACACAGAGGAGAGAGGAGAGGGTTTAGGAGAGCCTACCAGTAGCCTACAACACAGAGGAGAGGGTTTAGGAGAGCCTACCAGCAGCCTACAACACAGAGGAGAGAGGAGAGGGTTTAGGAGAGCCTACCAGCAGCCTACAACACAGAGGAGAGAGAGGAGAGGGTTTAGGAGAGCCTACCAGCAGCCTACAACACAGAGGAGAGAGAGGAGAGGGTTTAGGAGAGCCTACCAGTAGCCTACAACACAGAGGAGAGGGTTTAGGAGAGCCTACCAGCAGCCTACAACACAGAGGAGAGAGGAGAGGGTTTAGGAGAGCCTACCAGTAGCCTACAACACAGAGGAGAGGGTTTAGGAGAGCCTACCAGCAGCCTACAACACAGAGGAGAGAGGAGAGGGTTTAGGAGAGCCTACCAGCAGCCTACAACACAGAGGAGAGAGAGGAGAGGGTTTAGGAGAGCCTACCAGCAGCCTACAACACAGAGGAGAGAGAGGAGAGGGTTTAGGAGAGCCTACCAGCAGCCTACAACACAGAGGAGAGAGGAGAGGGTTTAGGAGAGCCTACCAGTAGCCTACAACACAGAGGAGAGGGTTTAGGAGAGCCTACCAGCAGCCTACAACACAGAGGAGAGAGGAGAGGGTTTAGGAGAGCCTACCAGTAGCCTACAACACAGAGGAGAGAGAGGAGAGGGTTTAGGAGAGCCTACCAGCAGCCTACAACACAGAGGAGAGAGAGGAGAGGGTTTAGGAGAGCCTACCAGCAGCCTACAACACAGAGGAGAGGGTTTAGGAGAGCCTACCAGCAGCCTACAACACAGAGGAGAGAGAGGAGAGGGTTTAGGAGAGCCTACCAGCAGCCTACAACACAGAGGAGAGAGGAGAGGGTTTAGGAGAGCCTACCAGTAGCCTACAACACAGAGGAGAGGGTTTAGGAGAGCCTACCAGCAGCCTACAACACAGAGGAGAGAGAGGAGAGGGTTTAGGAGAGCCTACCAGTAGCCTACAACACAGAGGAGAGAGGAGAGGGTTTAGGAGAGCCTACCAGTAGCCTACAACACAGAGGAGAGAGAGGAGAGGGTTTAGGAGAGCCTACCAGCAGCCTACAACACAGAGGAGAGAGTAGAGGGTTTAGGAGAGCCTACCAGCAGCCTACAACACAGAGGAGAGAGAGGAGAGGGTTTAGGAGAGCCTACCAGCAGCCTACAACACAGAGGAGAGAGAGGAGAGGGTTTAGGAGAGCCTACCAGCAGCCTACAACACAGAGGAGAGAGGAGAGGGTTTAGGAGAGCCTACCAGTAGCCTACAACACAGAGGAGAGGGTTTAGGAGAGCCTACCAGCAGCCTACAACACAGAGGAGAGAGGAGAGGGTTTAGGAGAGCCTACCAGTAGCCTACAACACAGAGGAGAGAGAGGAGAGGGTTTAGGAGAGCCTACCAGCAGCCTACAACACAGAGGAGAGAGAGGAGAGGGTTTAGGAGAGCCTACCAGTAGCCTACAACACAGAGGAGAGAGAGGAGAGGGTTTAGGAGAGCCTACCAGTAGCCTACAACACAGAGGAGAGAGAGGAGAGGGTTTAGGAGAGCCTACCAGTAGCCTACAACACATAGGAGAGAGGAGAGGGTTTAGGAGAGCCTACCAGTAGCCTACAACACAGAGGAGAGGGTTTAGGAGAGCCTACCAGCAGCCTACAACACAGAGGAGAGAGGAGAGGGTTTAGGAGAGCCTACCAGTAGCCTACAACACAGAGGAGAGAGGAGAGGGTTTAGGAGAGCCTACCAGTAGCCTACAACACAGAGGAGAGAGAGGAGAGGGTTTAGGAGAGCCTACCAGCAGCCTACAACACAGAGGAGAGAGAGGAGAGGGTTTAGGAGAGCCTACCAGCAGCCTACAACACAGAGGAGAGGGTTTAGGAGAGCCTACCAGCAGCCTACAACACAGAGGAGAGAGAGGAGAGGGTTTAGGAGAGCCTACCAGCAGCCTACAACACAGAGGAGAGAGAGGAGAGGGTTTAGGAGAGCCTACCAGTAGCCTACAACACAGAGGAGAGGGTTTAGGAGAGCCTACCAGCAGCCTACAACACAGAGGAGAGAGAGGAGAGGGTTTAGGAGAGCCTACCAGTAGCCTACAACACAGAGGAGAGAGAGGAGAGGGTTTAGGAGAGCCTACCAGCAGCCTACAACACAGAGGAGAGAGAGGAGAGGGTTTAGGAGAGCCTACCAGTAGCCTACAACACAGAGGAGAGGGTTTAGGAGAGCCTACCAGCAGCCTACAACACAGAGGAGAGAGGAGAGGGTTTAGGAGAGCCTACCAGTAGCCTACAACACAGAGGAGAGGGTTTAGGAGAGCCTACCAGCAGCCTAACTCCTCACTCCTAACTCCCCACTCCTCACTCCTAACTCCTCACTCCTCACTCCTAACTCGTCACTCCTCACTCCTCGCTCCTCACTCCTCACTCGTCACTCCTCACTCCTAACTCCTCACTCCTCACTCCTAACTCCCCACTCCTCACTCCTCACTCCTAACTCCTCACTCCTCACTCCTCACTCCTCACTCCTCACTCCTAACTCCCCACTCCTCACTCCTCACTCCTAACTCCTCACTCCTCACTCCTCACTCCTCACTCCTCACTCCTCACTCCCCACTCCTCACTCCTCACTCCTAACTCCTCACTCCTCACTCCTCACTCCTCACTCCTCACTCCTAACTCCTCACTCCTCACTCGTAACTCGTCACTCCTCACATAAAAGGTACATAAATTATAAGCAACACAGCATGCTAGCTACAGTAGGCCTACTGTTGCCCAGCGCTAACAGTATCCTCTCTGCAGGCAACCAGAACGACTCAGCCACCGTTCAAAGCAAACTTGTTTTAGTTTTGCTGCCGCAGCACTATCTATGCATCCGTAAACAAGTAAAATGTATCACACGTAAAGGTAAAATAAAAATGCATACTTCTTAGTGCTGGTTTACTTTACTTTATTTGTTTATTTAGACAGGACAGAGCATATTAATGAACGTCACATGAACCGGATTTAGCAAATTTTCATCCGCAGTCCTCACACAAAACATAAAATCAGAAAAACAGACAGCCAAACGGTGGAATACATTTACATAACATTACATAGCCTAAAAATAAACCTAAAACATGATCACAAATGGTTGCAGCTTTGGTTTTCAAGCAACCATCTTTTCACATTGAATTTAAAAGATGGAAATGTAGCACAATCCCTTATACTTAGAGGAAGGCCATTCCATGCTACACAACCCTGTACTGAGAGGACATTTTGACCAAAAGTTGTTTGCCGGTGCGCCACTTACAATCTCCTCGAGTGGTTGCTCTGGTACTGATTCCTCTTTCAGGCTTCCTTTTAATGAATTCACTTGGGGGGCACAGACCATGTAGGGTCTTGTATATGACCCCAACCAGTTTGAACATTTTGAAGTTGTCAAAGCTAAAGAAATTGAGCCTCCGGAGTATGTTACAATGATGATAAGAGTGAGGCTTCCTGTCAAACACTTTGAGCGCACTTTTGTAGGAGTTCTGTGCGCACGACGTGATGGTGATGTCATTAAAATAGCGTTCTGCCCGTAAAGAAAAGAGTCACCATCACACCCCTGGTTTTAAAGAGAACCATTAGACAAGAGGTTCCTGAACTAAGCTTTAGAACCAGTAGACAGTCTCTAAAGAACACTTTAACCCATGTGTGCAGGGACTATTTGGAGCTAAATATTTTCAAAATCAACTATCGCTTTAAAATGCAAATTATGCAACAATAATGTCATTGTGATAATAAATAAATAAAGATATGATGTTGTGTCAGTGATGTGAAGAATGCATTGAGTCATAACATAACAGACCACCGGTATGGTCCTTTATGAAACCCACACACATACCACACACTTAAACACGCACGCACGTGCAAACACACACACACACACACGCACGCACGCACGCACGCACGCACGCACACACACACACACACACACACACACACACACACACACACACACAAACAGCAGTGTGTTCTGCAGTTCTCATGTATATCTGAGGTCTGATCATTACCGGTCCGATGTCATGTGACATGATGAACGCACTCTTTGTTGACCACAGTCTGTCTGTCTGTCTGTCTGTCTGTCTGTCTGTCTGTCTGTCTGTCTGTCTGTCTGTCACCCTACTCAGCGCTGATTATGAGGAGACACAGCTGTGTCTCTCAGCTGTGTTGTGGCGTATCAAAAATAGCAGACATACAAGCTCACAAAGCGGCGCGTTGCGACGTGCTGTGAGCTTGTAGCTCTGATATTTTCAACGTGCGACACCATCGTACAACGAACAGGCTAATCTACAACTGCAGCGCACAGCAGCAGCAGAGCAGGCTGTCTGAATTAAACCACACAGTCAGATCATGATAAAAACTTTAAATGATTATGATTTTAATGGTTGTAGCCAACTACTTTATCCAAATAATAATATTAATAATAAGCTTAAATGATAAAATAGCCTAATAACAGCATTTCCCCAACCGGCCACAGTGGCCGGTGGTGTTTATAATTACCGGCCAATTAAACATTTTACCGGTCAATGGCCGGTAAATACCGGCTAACGGAATCCCTGCTGTAGGTATAAAAGTACAAGTTCTGAGTTGTGAACTCAGGTTAAGCAGCACCTCCTGAGCACGGCCCAAACAGCCGTGAGACCGAAGCGTGTGGAATCACGTCCACGACTTTGTCACTTTAGTCAACATTCAGAGGTTTGTCACCGTCATCAACGGTCTGCATGATGCTTCCACAAGAGCAATACACACACACTGTATGTATTGCTGCTCCTCCCCAACTCTGACAGTATACAAATGGAACCAAATGGACCCTAAAGGGTTCATTTGGTTCTATTTGTACACTGTCAGAGTTAAAGCCTTGTAAGGGTCAAATTAGAACCCCCTCTTGGAACCCTGAGAGTCCCTGGACCCCGATTCGAGAACCACTGGCCCAGCTGATTGGGTCGAACCAACCCATCGACTTCTAGGATTGGACAAACATCGCTTGGCATTTGTGCCGCTGTACCAATTATAAATGTTACTCCATGCTCCAATCCTTTACTGGGAAACGCACCACAGATCCACTGTGATCCACCTTAGAGCTCGTTTGTGACATGCTTCACTGGACAGTGCACCTGAAGGGAGCACCGAGAGAAGACCAGACCGCTGCTGTGGTAGCGGTGAGAAACGACGTCTACTCCTTTGGAGGCTCCTTTACGTTAGCCCTGGACCAGATCCAAGTGAACACCTTCAACACAGTCACTTTACTCTGGACCAAGTTGCCCCCGGTGACGAACAGAAAAGGAAAACGTCCCCGTCGGGTTCCCTCCTGGCGCGACGCTCACACCGCCGTGCTGATAGAAGACATCGTCTACGTCTGCGGGGGACTTTCCTATATAGGGAACATTTGCAAGAACAAACCGTACGCATTTGACGTCCGCACCCACAGATGGTTCAAGCCCAGGGTTCCTGGGAGCGTTCCAAAGGCGAGGAGCGGCCACTCGGCATGTGCCCTCGGGAAGGTTATGTATATCCACGGAGGATGCACCTTGACCGTTTTGACCAATGACATCTACAAGTTGGACACCACCACGATGGTCTGGTCTGTAATTAACACCAGAGGAACTCCGTCACCTGCTTCAGAATGGCACTCCGCCACCATCATCGGGACGAAGATGTTTGTATTTGGGGGAGAATGGTACGAGGGGGAATTAGTCTACAACAACTACGTCAGAGTGTTTGACACAGGGACCAACCGCTGGCTGAACCAACCTTCTACGAAGCTTCAAGCACAAGGACATGTGAGATATCACTCAGCTTTTGCCTGCAACGGAGAGCTGTACATATTTGGTAGTAAAAAACGGAAAAAGCCCAGACACCTCTGGAAGTTCAATCCAGAGACGTTCTCCTGGAAGCAGGTTAGCTTCAAGGGGAAAGGTCCAGGTAATAACTGGATGTGCTGTTGCACGGTGGGAGATCGTGTCGTTCTCTTTGGAGGGTATCAAGGATACGACACCACAGGCGATGACCTGTACGTCTTAGACTTAAGTCCTAGTCTGAAGACGTTATGTAAGCTAGCAGTCATTCGGTACGATCTGGATCAGTCTGGACTCCCTCACAACATCAGGTGGGAACTGACCGCCATGACAGGAAGGGAACACAGTGGGACAACTGGGACAACTGAGAAAAGTACTTTCAGCCACTGGAAGTACTGACTACTGTCAGCAACAGATTAAAACTAGACAAGGGCGTTCCTCAGAGCGCAGATCTCCACCAGGCGGGGTTGCCTATCCAGGGCCGTGTCAGTCGTGGGCTGCGGCCGTCAGACACGAGGAAGCTGCAGGGCACATAGTTTGTGCGACAGCGCCCCCTATGGAAAGCACTTCTGAAGGCTGAAGGTGCGCTGTATAGAGGCCCCTCCACATGTGAGTCCAATTTGAGGATGATTGGATGTTTTGTTCATGAAATATGGTGTTTCTTATTAGGTAATAGGCCGCGCCCCCAATCACGTTGTGAAGGTAATTACAGGCAAACGGTGTGGAGAATCAATACCCCGTTTGACGGTCATTGCCACTTGACACAGGACACCATTTATGTCTAGTTTGGTGACAAAATTACATTTCTGCAACAAACAGCATGTGTGGCGCCCCCTATTGATGGACGTGAAATTGCTCTTGGCTCAATTTTTTAGACGCCCATCAACGTGTGATTCGAATTGGGGGCGGATCGGATGCTGCATTTTTACATGTATTATTTTTCTGCTTAACAGAGCCCGCAAACTTTGGAAGCCACTCGGCCAATCGGAACGGAATATGCTAAATCTGACTGATAACATATTGATCGCAACAACATTTGATTGCACAACCTACTGTGAAAATGTGAAGCGGCCTGTTATAGCGCCACCATGAGGCCAATTTGAAAGCATTTGGGGTGGAGGTACTTGTATTGCTGATGGAACATATGATGCCATGACAATAAGTGAGTGACAAACCCTCTTCATTCATGAACTTTTAAACTAGATTACGTCAATGTTAAATTAATCAATAATGAGGGACAGCACGGCCTACTTGCGCAAAATGGTATCAGAAACTATTCTCTGGGCACCAGAGATAGAAACATTGTATCAAATGGGGGTCCGTGGCCTAATGTCACACTGGCGGGTCCTTGAAATAGAAAAAAAGAATTGAGAATCGCTGACTTAGCTGATTGGTCAAACCAACCCATCGACTTCACGGATTGGCAAGACCTCGATTGACATTTGTGCCGCTGTACCATTATAAGCGTTAGCGCACAATAATGCTCCATTCCTTTACAGAGCAACGCTCCACTGATCCACTGTGATCCACTGTGATCCACCTCAGAGCTGGTTTCTTGACATGCTGCACTGGACAGTGCACCTGAAGGGAGCACCCAAGGTGTACGATGACGCTGTGGTATCAGTGGGAAACGACGTCTACTCCTTTGGAGGCTCCTCTATGTTCTCCATGGACCAGATCCATGTGAACATCTTCAACACAGTCACTTTACTCTGGACCAAGTTGCCCCCGGTGACGAACAGAAAAGGAAAACGTCCCCGTCGGGTTCCCTCCTGGCGCTACGGCCACACCGCCGTGCTGATAGGAGACATCGTCTACGTCTGCGGGGGATTTACTTACATAGAGGATTTCTGCAAGAACAGGTCGTACGCATTTAACGTCGACACACACAGATGGTTCAAGCCCAAGGTTTCCGGGACCGTTCCAAAGGCGAGGAGCGGCCACTCGGCATGTGCCCTCGGGAAGGTCATGTACATCTACGGAGGAGACACCTGGACCGATTGGACCAATGACATCTACAAGTTAGACACCGCCACGATGGTCTGGACTCTAATCATCCCCAGAGGAACTCTGCCCCTTGCTTCAGCGTGGCACTCTGTCACTGTCATCGGGACAAAGATGTTTGTGTTCGGGGGAGAAGGGGACGAGGGGAACTTCAACAGAGTCAGAGTGTTTGACACGGAGGCCAACTCCTGGCTGAGAACGCCTTCCGCGCGGCTTCTTCCACAGGGACGCAGGAAATACCATTCAGCCTTCGCCTACAACGGAGAGCTGTACATATTTGGTGGCAAAAAACGAAAGAAGTCCAGATGTATCTGGAAGTTCAATCCAGAGACGTTCTCCTGGAGGAAGGTTAGCTTCAAGGGGAAAGGTCCAGGTAATAACTGGATGTGCTGTTGCACCCTGGGAGATCGAGTCGTTCTCTTTGGAGGATACCAAGGATACTCCACAGTCGATGACCTGTACGTCTTAGACTTAAGTCCTAGTCTGAAGACGTTATGTAAGCTAGCAGTCATTCAGGAGGGTCTGGATCAGTCTGAACTCCCTCACAACGTCAGGTGGGAACTGACCGCTATGACAGGAAAGAAACACAGTGGGGCCAAGAAAAAAGGAAAAGGGAAAAAAAGGAACAGGAAGTACCGTCAGCAACAGAAAAACACTAGACAAGGGCGTTCCTGCAGATCTCCACCAGGCGAGGTGGCCTATCCAGGGCCGTCTCAGTCGTGGGATGCAGCCGTCAGACACGAGGAAGCTGCTGGGGAAATAGGTTGTGCGACAGACGGGGAAACTGTTCCTGTGTGTGGCGCCTCCTATGGGAATAAGTGAAAAGCACTTTTGAAGGTGTATAGAGGCCCCTCCACATGTGAGTCCAAGTTGAGGATGATTGGATCTTTCGTTCATGAGATATGGTGTTATTTCTGATAAATAGCCCACGCCCCCAACAGCATTGTGAAGGTAATTACAGGAAAACGGCATAAAGTATCAATACCCTGTTTGACGGTCATTGTCAAACATTGGCGCAGGAGACCATGTATGCAAAGTGATGTTTTTGCAACAAACAGCACCTGTGGCGCCCCCTATGGATGAACATCAAATTG
>NC_137611.1:1181925-1184425 GCF_963280865.1 Gymnoscopelus braueri
CCCCCAGGGACCCCCAGGGACCCCCAGAAGAAAGTTTCAAAAAATATATATACTTCTCAAATAAATTATTAATTAATTAATTAATTATTTAGAGTTTCCATGAACTGTGTACAGTACATACTGTGTACAGTACATACTGTGTACAGTACATACTGCTAACACAAACTGCTCAGAAGAATTAAGGGATCAAAGATATCTATAGATGTCTCTGATGTTCTACAGGTTCTCTCTGCAGCAGCAGGTCTCGTGTTCATCACCCATGTGTCTTTCATTTAGACACGGCCTAGAAGTGGAAAATACACTGTGTGTGTGTGTGTGTGTGTGTGTGTGTGTGTGTGTGTGTGTGTGTGTGTGTGTGTCCTACACTTCACCTCAGTGGATAAGGTTAACCACTTAAGCCCTGTTATGTTTACTTCAGTGAACCACGAACAGAGAAAACAGCAGATCTGAAAGCGCATGCCGTGTGGCGTTGAGACGCGTGGTGTGCTTTCAGATCTGCTGTTTTCTCTGTGATGAAACAGGCCTGATGCCGTAGTCCTGCACGTTAAAGTCAAACACACTCAGGTATACTCAGTGGTGGAAAATACTCTGTTACAAGTAAAAGTCCGGAATTCAAAATTGACTTGAGTAAAAGTGCAGTATAGGCTTAAAAATGTCGTTTCACAAGTTAAAATTTTTTTTTTTTTAAATAGCAGATCTACAAGCTCACAATGCGACACATTGTGAGCTTGTAGATCTGCTATTTTCAAATGGCTGAAATGTATATAGGGCTGAAGTGGTTAATGTATGTTTTGTAATAACAATCTAAATCTACAAAGTAACTACTAACTAAAGTTATCAAATAATTTTAATGGAGATAAAAGTACAATATTTGCCTCTGAGATGTAGTGGTGTAGAAGTAAAAGTACAGAAAACTGGAGATACTCCAGTAAAGTAAAACTATCTCAACATTGTACTTAAGTACAGTACTTGAGTAAAAGTACTAGTTACTTTACACCACTGACAGTAGGTAAGTGCAGCGAGGGAAAGCATTTGAGTAGCTAGACAAATACAACTCAAATCAGCCTTATATTTACATAGTCCTACCAGATAAGAAACACATTACATTAACTAAAGCTTCACTTTATAGGACAAGACCACTTTGTAGAGGTTTGGGTTGTGTAGTTACCTTGTCATGATGTAGCTCCAAAGGTCGACAAGAAATCTAAAATAATTGCTCCACTGATTAGAAATTGATCATTCAAAATATGCTCCTCATTGACTTATTTTGTACGCTGAAACAGATCTCAAAGTCACTCTTTTAGCTCATAAACGAACACAAACAAAGTTGATTCAGACAATATAGAACATCACCAAACCCAGTAGGCTACGGTTTGTTTTTTTATTATAAAAATGTTTAATTCCTGTTGATTTTGCCATTTTTATTAGGAACTGGACTGGATTCGGGGATCCGGATCTTCAAATAGTACAACAACAGGAAGTTAACATTTTTATTAAAAAAACAAACAGTACTGGGTTTGGTGATGTTCTATATTGTCTGAATCAACTTTGTTTGTGTTTGTTTATGTGCTAAAAGAGTGACTTTGAGATCTGTTTCAGCGTACAATGTAAGTCAAGGAGGAGCGTATTTAGAATTATCCATATCTAATTGATGGAGCAATTATTTTAGATTTCTTGTTCACCTTTGGAGCTACATCATGGCAGCAAGGTAACAACACAACCCAAACCTCTACTAAAGTGGTCTATAAGGTAACTACACAACCCAAACCTCTACTAAAGTGGTCTATAAGGTAACTACACAACCCAAACCTCTACTAAAGTGGTCTATAAGGTAACTACACAACCCAAACCTCTACTAAAGTGGTCTATAAGGTAACAACACAACCCAAACCTCTACTAAAGTGGTCTATAAGGTAACTACACAACCCAAACCTCTACTAAAGTGGTCTATAAGGTAACTACACAACCCAAACCTCTACTCAAGTGGTCTATAAGGTAACAACACAACCCAAACCTCTACTAAAGTGTTCTTGTCCTTTAACAACAATACTCATTGTAGAACCATCAGACACAGAGCGTTAAACAGCTATTAGTCTCATGTCAAGAAATGTAAATGACTTTGAATGATTTAAACTCCAATCAAGAAGAGGATGTTTGACGATTGATTTAGGACTCAGAATAATCACTACGTTAAGGCTTTGACATGCAAGACCAGGCTTCTGTACATTGATTGGATGTAATGAGGGGGAGGGGAGGGGCTCACCAAACCAAAAGCCATTTATAAGACTATACCTTGTCTTTCTAATCGTCCATCATGTGTTAAAGTGTTAATATCTGTGAAACAATTAAACCTGACTGACAATATGCAAATCTCTTCTGTCTGTTTAAAAATGCAATAAAGACATTTTGTAAAAAAAACTGCTTCAGGTGATGTTTTATACTCTGACTGAACTATTGATATTATTATTTTATTAACGTGTAGCTGAACTACATTTTTATT
>NC_137611.1:1191925-1224425 GCF_963280865.1 Gymnoscopelus braueri
TGTTCCTCTGTGTGTCTGTATGGAGTCACAGCCTCAAGTTCCTCTGTGTGTCTGTATGGAGTCACAGCCTCATGTTCCTCTGTGTGTCTGTATGGAGTCACAGCCTCATGTTCCTCTGTGTGTCTGTATGGAGTCACAGCCTCATGTTCCTCTGTGTCTCTGTATGGAGTCACAGCCTCAGTGTCTCTGTGTGTCTGTATGGAGTCACAGCCTCATGTTCCTCTGTGTCTCTGTATGGAGTCACAGCCTCATGTTCCTCTGTGTCTCTGTATGGAGTCACAGCCTCATGTTCCTCTGTGTCTCTGTATGGAGTCACAGCCTCATGTTCCTCTGTGTCTCTGTATGGAGTCACAGCCTCATGTTCCTCTGTGTGTCTGTATGGAGTCACAGCCTCATGTTCCTCTGTGTCTCTGTATGGAGTCACAGCCTCATGTTCCTCTGTGTCTCTGTATGGAGTCACAGCCTCATGTTCCTCTGTGTGTCTGTATGGAGTCACAGCCTCATGTTCCTCTGTGTCTCTGTATGGAGTCACAGCCTCATGTTCCTCTGTGTCTCTGTATGGAGTCACAGCCTCATGTTCCTCTGTGTGTCTGTATGGAGTCACAGCCTCAGTGTCTCTGTGTGTCTGTATGGAGTCACAGCCTCATGTTCCTCTGTGTCTCTGTATGGAGTCACAGCCTCATGTTCCTCTGTGTGTCTGTATGGAGTCACAGCCTCATGTTCCTCTGTGTCTCTGTATGGAGTCACAGCCTCATGTTCCTCTGTGTCTCTGTATGGAGTCACAGCCTCATGTTCCTCTGTGTCTCTGTATGGAGTCACAGCCTCATGTTCCTCTGTGTCTCTGTATGGAGTCACAGCCTCATGTTCCTCTGTGTCTCTGTATGGAGTCACAGCCTCAGTGTCTCTGTGTCTCTGTATGGAGTCACAGCCTCATGTTCCTCTGTGTGTCTGTATGGAGTCACAGCCTCATGTTCCTCTGTGTCTCTGTATGGAGTCACAGCCTCATGTTCCTCTGTGTCTCTGTATGGAGTCACAGCCTCATGTTCCTCTGTGTCTCTGTATGGAGTCACAGCCTCATGTTCCTCTGTGTCTCTGTATGGAGTCACAGCCTCATGTTCCTCTGTGTCTCTGTATGGAGTCACAGCCTCAGGCAGGGATTCCACAGAGCTGTTCTCAACACTGTCTTGCTTAATACTTATTCTCACACACACAGTCGCACACACACGCACACACGCACACGTGTGCGTGCACCTATGCTGCCACGCCTGAACTCGCCCCAGCCACAGCCCTGTACTGTGTGTATATCTGTAACCAGGCACACACACACACACACACACACACACACACTCATCGAAGGGTGTGGTCTTGGCAGGATGTGTGTCTTTGTGACGAGTCAGAAAACACTGCCTTGGGATACATTAAAACACACACACACACACACACACACACACACACACACACACACACACACACACACACACACACACACACACACACATAGTGAGTCATTGTGAATGTTTCAGCAAATAAAGAGACTCATTAATGACTGACACTGATTCAGTCACATTAAAGGGATAGTTCACCCCAAAATGACTTTTCCCCCGCATACATTAGTCACTCCATTGAATTCATAGATATTTCTATGTTTTTGATGACCAGCAGCGGTTCCGGTAGGAGACACAAAGAGTCTCCGTTGTGTCTCCTACCGGAACCGCATGTACCCATGTGGGTGATGTTTGGACATTTGTAGGAATAATATTTTTAAAATGTTTCGCAATAGCCAAATAAATCTTAAAATGACACAGGTCTTAGAGCAGGGGTCTTCAACAGGGGGTCCGGGACCCCTAGGGGGTCCTCAGAGTTACTACAGGGGGTCCGCCAAATCTTTGTGTGATGTGATTTTTTCCCCCCTTAAGCACTTGAACCCTAGCATCCCTTTTCTGAGGAGAACTTTTGCCAAAAATAGCCGATCTACAAGCTCACAACGCCTCGCGCTGCGAGGCGTTGTGAGCTTGTAGATCGGACACACACACACACACACACACACACACACACACACACACACACACACACACACACACACACACACACACACACACACACACACATAATTCATGATCTGTATGGCTAGCTCGCTGAAAATAGCCGATGTAGAGGCTAGAGATGTGATTACAGGTGCTTACAGTAACAGATGGTGTATTGATTACAGTCAATAGGCTGTAATAGATACTCTCTCTCTCTCTCTGTCTCTCTCTCTCTCTGTTGTTCTGTGCCTCTCTGCCTCGCTCGCCCCCGGGGACTAATACAACCGTCTCTCTGTCCCTCTATACCAGTGTGGTTCCCAAACTGTGGGTCCGGACCCATTTTTGGGGTCGTGGTCTAAGGTGTTGCAGAGACTATGTTTTCACCCGGTGTGTGTGTGTCTGTGTCTGTGTCTGTGTCTGTGTGTGTGTGTGTGTGTGTGTGTGTGTGTGTGTGTGTGTGTGTGTGTGTGTGCGACAAATGCAAAAAAGTTGGCTAAATACTGTTCTGTCTCAGCTATTATGGGCAGTCTGTCTATCTGGAGAAGGCGATGTTTCATTTACCCTTGAGTGGTAAAAAAAAACAAAAAAAAAACAACAACTGTTGAATTTCTGTATATAGTATGTCATCAATTCGTTATCTTTTTTCCTCTGTGTGTTAAGCATGTACAGCAGTTGTATCTGGTTTGCCCGTATAATGTGACCTTCTTCTGATCAATGTTTGGATCTATCATGTATTGCGCTTCTTGTGCAGATCCAAATAAAATAATTCAAATGTGTGTGTGTGTGTGTGTGTGTGTGTGTGTGTGTGTGTGTGCGTGCGCGCGTTGTAACTACCATCGTCAATGTAGTAGGTGCAGTGGATGCATTTTCAATTTCTGTGGACTATGTAGCTTACATACAATTCAATTTCAATTCAAAGGGCTTTATTGGCATGAGAAAACATACGTTTACATTGCCAAAGCAGAAAGCACAATACAACAATACAGCAATACAATCAAAACAAAAAATATGTACATTTGAAAGTCAGAATCTTCAATAGATCAATTTCTATGTACCAAGATCACTGGGTGCAGGTATAGTGCAGGGATATAGACAATGATTAGTCTTTAGGGTGGTTGTGTTCCGTTTGATATCCTTCTCCTATCACAGCAACTCACGAATCTTGCTGCTGTGTTTGCACATTGTTGTACTTCGCCCAGCAGATATGGGAGTTTTTTGTCATTGGTCATGTTTTCAAAATCTCCATGTGTGGTTGTAATCTGTGGGAAGTATGTGTCTCTGATGTCTTGGTACAATGGACAGACGGTTAGGAAGTGTAGCTCGGTTTCCACTTCATTTTGTGTGCAGTGGGTGCATAGTCTGTCTTCTCTCGGGATACAGGTCTGCCTGTGACGACCTTTCTCCATCGCAAGACTGTGCTCACTGAGTCTGTACCTGGTTAAGAAGACACTTCTCACCGATGGACTCTACCAACAGCCCACGCTACCTGACGGCCCCTCCCTCCTGTGAACAGCTACCAGAAGAGAGGTAATAGACCCGGCGGCCTTCCAGCGGTCGGTCTGTCCGTCCGCTGTGGGAATAGCAGCGGGTGAACCTCCAGACCCATGAGAACAACAGAGAGCTCTTTAACACCAAGCAGCAGAGACTAAGAACCTTGTTTCGTCTGGTGATCCAGACTAGAGGACATTATACCCACTGACTGTTTGATGGAGGGTTTGGACAACTTGGGAAAGATGCCCAAAGATGAGGCAGAAAGGCTGGCAAAATACTGATCCAATTAAAACTGTGCCACGCATAGTCTTTGGAGGCCAAGTAAAAACCTGTGTGTGTGTGTGTGTGTGTGTGTGTGTGTGTGTGTGTGTGTGTGTGTGTGTGTGTGTGTGTGTGTGTGTGTGTGTGTGTGTGTGTGTGAGTGAGTGAGTGAGTGAGTGAGTGAGTGAGTGAGTGAGTGAGAGAGAGAGAGAGAGAGAGAGAGAGAGAGAGAGAACCAGTCCAGAGCTTGTAATGTGAGACAGGTGGTCCAGGTGTGTTTCTGACTTTATGCTAGCCAACAGAGAGAGAGAGAGAGAGAGAGAGAGAGAGAGAGAGAGAGAGAGAGAGAGAGAGAGAGAGAGAGAGAGAGAGAGAGAGACAGAAAGAGAAAAAGAAAGAGAGACAGACAGACAGACAGACAGACAGACAGACAGACAGACAGACAATAATCCAAATCTACAAAGTAACTAAAGTTTTCAAATAATTGTAGTTGAGTAAAAGTACAATATTTGCCTCTGAGATGTAATGGAGTAGAAGTAGAAGTATTGAAAATTGGAAATACTCAAGTAAAGTAAAAATGTCTCAACTTTGTACTTAAGTAGAGTACTTGAGTAAATGTACTTAGTTACTTTACACCACTGGTGTTTACCTTGTTTACTGTAAGTCACTTTGGATAAAGAGCGTCTGACAAAACGACTCAAATGTAATATATTTCAGAGTCTCCAGCGATTACTTATTGACTTTAATCTGACAGAAAAACAGAAAACTGTCTGCAATGCAAAAAGTTCAGAATGTGATGTTTATCTGTGTAATAAATCACCTTCCTAACCACTCCCCTGCCTCCACACACACACACACACACACACACACACACACACACACACACACACACACACACACACACACACACACACACACACACACACACACACACACACACACACACACACAGTAAGTAGCGATCAACCGTAACTCAACAGCTGGCGCTACAACAACACATATCCCCCATAATGCTTTGCTTTAGAGGGCCAAAGCTCATTGTTCATTCAAAGGCGCACAAGCGTGCACACACACACACACACACACACACACACACACACACACACACACACACACACACACACACACACACACACAGTGTTATTCTATAGTAGGTGCTCCCCAGGGATGGGACAGACCTTCTAATGAGGATCCTGATTGGCTGCTTATAGGAATTTCCCCAGGATTCTCACACAGCGTTTGGCTCCATGCAGAGAGTTTCCTCCTTTTGTTATTGTCCTCTGACTACTGTACACACACACACACACACACACACACACACACAGTGTAGGAAACCAAGTTCTTTTTGATGACCAGTGGTGGAAAAAAGTACTCAAATGTTTTTGCTTCAGTAAAAGTATCAAAACTGCAATGTAGAAATAAGTAATAGTACAAAAGTATTGGTATCAAAAGGTACTTAAAGTACCAAAAGTAGAAAGTACTCATTATGCAGAATGTTTTCAAATGAATACAAATCTTTGCACATAAAAATGTTGGTTTAAAATGATTGATGTCCTCACAAGTATGGTAATACAGACGTATGTGTGTGTGTGTGTGTGTGTGTGTGTGTGTGTGTGTGTGTGTGTGTGTGTAGACATCCTCTCTACACAACAGAGACAAGGAGAGGAAATCCTGTCAAAAAGCTTCCGAAGCCAAAATAGCCGATTATAGATCTACAAGATCACAGAGCGTCCTGACCTGTAGATCTACAAGATCACAGAGCGTCCTGACCTGTAGATCTACAAGATCACAGAGCGTCCTGACCTGTAGATCTACAAGATCACAGAGCGTCATGACCTGTAGATCTACAAGATCACAGAGCGTCCTGACCTGTAGATCTACAAGATCACAGAGCGTCCTGACCTGTAGATCTTATGGATGTTCTTGTAAACGTTGGACGGTTATTTATTAAACAACAATAAATAAATATTATTAATTATTATTTGTATGAATTAATTATTAATTATATAAATTCATTATTATAACAATAAATTATTTATTGAAAATATTCACCTTTAATGAACATATAGAGGCTGGATGAAGGAGGGGCTTAACTGTATGTTCTGTAATAATCTACATCTGCAAAGTAACTACAAACTATAGAAACTTTCAGAATAATTGCAGTAAAACGTACAATATTTGCCTCTGAGAAGTGGTGGAGTTTTGATTGATTGGTTGAATACTTTATGAGAAGTTTACAGAAAAAAACACATGGAAGTACAGTTCAATACAAGGTCTGCTAATAGGACTTAAACAAAAACAACAAGAAAGCCATTGGCTTGTTTCTATAGACCATATTCACACAGCGGCCATATTGCTATTAAGTTAATGACTAAATGCCAATATCAGATTGGCGTTTAGACATTTTAGGACGTATGTCGGCAGCTTTTGCGATGCTGGTATCAGGACAAATCTAGTTTTGTGAAGAGGTCTGACACTAAACATCTACGGCAAGACCAAGGAACTGGTGTTGGTGGACCACCACCAACACCATCACCACCAACACCATCACCACCAACACTATCACCACCCTGGTCCCCAACACCATCCACAGGGAGCTGGGGGAGCTTGTGGACAACTACAAGGTCCAGGATGCACCTGTACAAAACACTGGATGCTTTTTACAAAGCAACACAATGAACTGGGAGAAAACAGGAGAAAGTGAGACAGAAGTAAAGCTATGAATACAGTGTAATGTCTCAGCCTGTCATACAGATCATCATGTCTTACAGTATGAACTGGGTCTGATTCTCTATAGTGTCATATGAAATGTACACATTATTAATACAGTACATATGTGTGTGTGTGTGTGTGTGTGTGTGTGTGTGTGTGTGTGTGTGTGTGTGTGTGTGTGTGTGTGTGTGTGTGTGTGTGTGTGTGTGTGTGTGTGTGTGTGTGTGTGTGTGTGTAGTAAAAACATAGCTAGACTTTACAGCAGGAGGAAAACACTTGTCCGCAACACATTCCAGGTTATCTTATCTGATCCAGCAGCTCTCTCTCTCTCTCTCTCTCTCTCTCTCTCTCACACACACACACACACACACACAGAGAGCAGCACAGTTCTCTCTCTGACTGTGACCTGGGAAAACTGGTTACACAGCTCACAAGAGCTGTGTGTGTGTGTGTGTGTGTGTGTGTGTGTGTGTGTGTGTGTGTGTGTGTGTGTGTGTGTGTGTGTGTGTGTGTGTGTGTGTGTGTTCCCCAGAGAGACACACCATAGATCAAAGACCTTTTAGTGCTGCCTGAGGCAACACATACCTCTCACACACACACACACACACACACACACACACACACACACACAAGCTGCAAACCTTTGTTTAACCTGCACAAACCTTTTATTATTATTATTATTAATGTGTCTACAAGCTCACAATAAAGTTGATTATTGACAACACATCACAACGCATCACAACCACGCAATGCTTTGTGAGCTAGTAGATCTGCTGTTTTAGTATTAAATAGGGCTTAATAAGTGATTCATTTAAAATGCAGTTTTGTAAATTCCTCATGGTTCCTTCTTCCACAAGTCCTGGTCAAAAAGCTGGTACTGTGGGGACCAACACATGGGCATGGATCTAGATCATACATGGGCCACATGCAGCCCCCACCTTCACTTAATGCGGCCCGCAGGTTAATATCAGAATAGTGATATATTATTGATTTCAGCTACAATTGCAAAAACATGACCCGCTTTAATTACTTCAGTCTATATTATAGTGGCTTAATAGAGCACCGAAGTCCTGACGTCACTCGTTCATCCCCAGGTTTGCGGAAGTAATTTCTCTATGGAGAATAACATTGGGTCATCTTAGAATCGTCTCATATAAGAATTGTGGTCCAAAAATAAACACCGCGTGTCGGCGTTATTGTCAGGGAGGAGGTTCTGTATCGTTTATGATAGTCAGTCACTTATATTTGATACAGTCTGTTTCTGGCGAAAATGTAACTAATTCGGCGGAAGTAACATTAGCGTTTTCTCACCGTCAGTTGATGCTTCATATCCATAAGAGTCAACCCGCCGTGGTCATTTGTTTATTTTTGGAACACAGTTCTTATTTGACGCGATATTAAATACGTCTATGGGATTCAGAACGGGGGTGGAAAACTGCGAACCAGGTAGACAAACAAAGGATGTGTAAATGACGTCAGACTTCGGCGGTCTATGACTAGCATTTAAATATTATTGTCTTTTTTAGGTACAATGTATTTGTATTTAAGTTCATAAAGTTAACATAAGTATAACTAAATGCATTTGAAATTAAATTAAAAAAATACTTTTCAGGATTTTCAAGAGAATTGCAAAAAAAACAAAAACAGGATTCCAATTCAAAAGTAGCACAAATAGCGGATCTACAAGCTCAAAACATGTCGCGCTGCGACATGTTTTGAGCTTGTAGATCGGCTATTTGTGCTACTTTTATGTGACATAGAATAGCCCGACAGTATATGCTATGTGGCGCTCTGGAGTGAGTGTGGAAAAATAGTGTCCCTCTCCATCATCAAAGTTGCATCATCCCTGATCAAGAGGACGTCCCACACCTACCTACGTGGATGTACTAAGGACAGATGCTGGTGCAGAAAGCACAAAGGAGCTGGCCAGATGTATGGAGAACCCAGATGTATGGAGAACCCAGATGTATGGAGAACCCAGATGTATGGAGAACCCAGATGTATGGAGAACCCAGATGTATGGAGAACCCAGATGACTGGAGACCCAGATGTATGGAGAACCCAGATGTATGGAGAACCCAGATGACTGGAGACCCAGATGTATGGAGAACCCAGATGTATGGAGAACCCAGATGTATGGAGAACCCAGATGTATGGAGAACCCAGATGTATGGAGAACCCAGATGACTGGAGACCCAGATGTATGGAGAACCCAGATGTATGGAGAACCCAGATGTATGGAGAACCCAGATGACTGGAGACCCAGATGTATGGAGAACCCAGATGTATGGAGAACCCAGATGACTGGAGACCCAGATGTATGGAGAACCCAGATGTATGGAGAACCCAGATGTATGGAGAACCCAGATGTATGGAGAACCCAGATGTATGGAGAACCCAGATGACTGGAGACCCAGATGTATGGAGAACCCAGATGTATGGAGAACCCAGATGTATGGAGACCCAGATGTATGGAGAACCCAGATGTATGGAGAACCCAGATGACTGGAGACCCAGATGTATGGAGAACCCAGATGTATGGAGACCCAGATGTATGGAGAACCCAGATGTATGGAGAACCCAGATGACTGGAGACCCAGATGTATGGAGAACCCAGATGTATGGAGAACCCAGATGTATGGAGACCCAGATGTATGGAGAACCCAGATGTATGGAGAACCCAGATGTATGGAGAACCCAGATGTATGGAGAACCCAGATGACTGGAGACCCAGATGTATGGAGAACCCAGATGTATGGAGAACCCAGATGACTGGAGACCCAGATGTATGGAGAACCCAGATGTATGGAGAACCCAGATGTATGGAGACCCAGATGTATGGAGAACCCAGATGACTGGAGACCCAGATGGAGGGCTCATCTGAGGACGACGTAGAGAGACATCAAAATATACTTAAAGTACCAAAAGTAAAAGTACTCATCATGAGGAAATTTCCCATTTCAAGTTTTCAAACTGTATAAAAATCTTTTGAAAATAGCCGATCTACAAGCTGTAGATCTGCTATTTTCAAATGGCCTAAATGTATATAGGGCTGATGTGGTTAATGTATGTTTTGTAATAATAATCACAATCTACAAAGTAACTAGAAATTAAAGTTTTCTAATATTTTTTGTGTAGTAAAAACATCATATTTGCCTCTGAGATGTAGAGTAGAAGTAAATACTCCACCAAAGTAAAAAAATCAACATTGTTCTTAAGTACAGTGAGTAAATGTACTTAGTTACTTTACACCACTGCACTAGAGTGAGACACCCACGGACTCAACACCAGAGGGCGCTCCACTGATCTCATTCCCCCCAGATTCGGCACAAACATGGGGATGAAATGTTATGCCACCAGCATGTGGAACACTCCAACCAGCAGACAATCTAAAACCTTCATTCAAAACCACCATAAAAGAACACCTGTAGCTCTGCTTACCAAAATAAATGACAACCCTCTGTATGTCATGTCTTGATGAATTGAATACACAGGACCACAATGGAGCAGGATGTTAACACAGTACTGACCATAGAGAGGGTCAGTGTGATAACACACTGACCCTCTCTATGGACCACTCCCTGACTCCACGTTAAAATACATATTTTCAATGTTTTCAACGGAAAGAAATGTTAATGAGAGAATGGGGTCAGGAGGTCAACTAGTAAAGTGTCAATCAAGAAGAAACTCCCTCCCTACCACAGTCTGCTTTATGTGGAGTACACCACACACACACACACACACACACACACACACACACACACACACACACACACACACACACACACACACACACACACACACACACACACACACACACACACACACACACACACACACACACACACACACACTTTATCAATGATTTTATACTATTATGATTAGTACGATAGTGTTGTACAAAAGTATAAAAGAACAATCATAGCAGAACAAGCTCACATAAATGTTGTTGAGCCGGTAGATCAGCTTGTTTAGTTTTAGGTTGAGTATTAAAAGCTATAATGATAGGACCAGAATAGAATGGTCAGGTTGAAAGAGGTTCTAGATGTCTGTGGTTTTTATAAACCAGTGGTTCTCAAACTTGTCAAGGACCCCCAAAATGAAACGTATTTGGCCGTGGACCCCCATCTCAAGATATTTTGTATTTTGTATGGGTTATTATCACTTCTCAGCATCAAAGTGTCAATTCATACCAAATCCATTATAAAATGTGAATCTTTATGAGAGACAGAACTAAAGCTGTGGATCCTCTGGAAACACCTGGGATATCCCTCTGTCTCTAAGTCCTAGAGAAAAGGAAAAGTGTGTGTGTGTGTGTGTGTGTGTGTGTGTGTGTGTGTGTGCCTGTAGCGACCTGCCCCAGAGCCCCACCTCCTCACTCTGAGCTCTCTGTAGGGAGGGGCGTTGAGTCAGCAACCATCTGTAGTGTGTGTGTGTGTGTGTGTGTGTGTGTGTGTGTGTGTGTGTGTGTGTGTGTGTGTGTGTGTGTGTGTGTGTGTGGTTCAGATTAGATAAATAAAGGTGGGTCACATAACATTCAGTCAGGAAATGAATCACATTGTGACTGAGAGACATGATGTCCTGCTTCATCATCATCATCATCGTAAAGTAACTGTACTTAAGTACAATTTTGAGGTATTTTTCACTTTACTGGAGCATTTCCAATACTCTTACTGCTACTCCTCTACATCTCAGAGGCAAATGTTGTACTTTTTACTCCACTACAATTATTTGCAAACTTTAGTTACTAGTTACTTTGTAGATTTGGATTATTATTACAAAACAGACATTAACCACTTCGGCCCTTTATATAGGACTTGGGCTATTTTCAAAATATATATATATATATATATATTTTAAAGGTGTGAAATGGGACATTCACATACATTGATACAAAGGGCTGGACAGAAGCCAGAGGTTATGCAATTTATGTAATGACAATTGAGTTGGAGATGAGTTTCACGTTATGGTTGATTGCAAAAATACTAACATTATGAATTTCAGACAGAAATACCTGCCAAAGTATGATATAACTCGCCCATCTTTGCTGAATATATTTTATTACCGCAATCTGATAAGCCAAAAGTTATTTATAAATTGGGTGCTTTTCTTAAAAAAACGTTCTTCCTCTGTTCAAATAAGGCTTGCCATGCCTTTTGCTACGTCTGTATGAATACTGTTATGTATTATGAATGAATTATGGCTGAACATGGTCATATCATTCCTAAATGATGAGTTAATTTACACCAGTGAGTAGAGCAGAGGAAGTGTTCCAACATGAACACCCTGACTCTACTGATCCTTAACCCTCTAAGACCCAGTGATCCCTTTTGGAAACAATTATATTTTATAAAGAAAGATGTTTAAATCTTTTTTTTTTCTGTTATTTTTTCACCTCTAAATGCTCATTGGGTCCTATTGTTTAGTCTTACAATGCCATTGGCCAGGATATTTGCATATAAATACCCCCCACAGAGCCAGGAATCATCACAACTTGAAAAATCTCTGTTGGAACAGATCTCTTTTTTCTCTGGAAGATATTCCTCACAAAAACGTAAGTAATATGCCTGTAATATTTTTTTTGTTGAACATTACAATGTCTAGAACATGTACATATGTTATTATTGTGAAATATATGTCCCAAATTAGAAATTAAAGCATGATTCATACTTGTGTCTTTTTGGAATCGTTGGGCCCTCTTGGTTGCAAAAAATACAAGGGCAGGCCTAATGTTCACCTGCTACTACACCCAGTGAACCACCCAGTGAACCCACTGACCGCCCAGCAGACATTCAGCCGCCCCAACTGACCAAACCCGCTCAGCGCCGTGATTCAAGATATCAGTGGCTGAAAAAGGACTTCATCAGCCCTAATACAGACTTTTCTGGCCCACCTCTGACCTCTGAAGATATGAGTTCTCTCCAAACACCACTGCAGTACTTCCGCCAGTTTGTGTCCAAAGACATGATTGACTCTCTCACAACGAACACAAACATTTACAGCCTTCAAACAAAAGGAACATCAGTCAACACAAGTCCAAAAGAAATTGAGCAAATGTTGGGGATGTATCTGAGAATGGGCCTTTCTCCAATGAATGGATGCCGGATGTACTGGGAAGCAGACACACGAAACACGGCTGTAGCTGATGTGATGTGAAATTAGTGAGTTGGCCAGACAGTATTGTGTGATCACTGACAATGGTTTAGGTTATTAGGTTTCTTTACTACATATATTGTACAGATTTTTATTTTGTTGTTCTTTTAATAAAATTGATTTAAAAATATGGCTTATTGGTGTTATTATTCATAATGTATACTGTTCTGAGGCCAAATATTATTAATAATTGATCTGAGGCCAAATAATAAACCATATAAATGAATCCTTAAGTTGTTTTAGTGAAGTAATTATACATTTGCCATGTTATCCTTAAAAATGGCCTATAGGAAATTTTGCTACCTGATGGACCCAACGTTTCCATATGGAAACATTTGCATAAAAACTTACCAAAACATAAAAAATAAAAAAACATTATATTTTCCTCTCCTAAGTACTCCTATAAGACCATCTGAAAGGTTTTTTTTTTTTTTTTGCAAGTAGAAATATATCCGGGTCTTACAGGGTTAACCTGCTCCCTTCTCCTCTTACCTATAGCAGCACCTCCTCGTCCTACTTTCTCTGTTCTCCTCCCTACAAGCTCCCTGTGTGTGTGTGTGTGTGAGTGTGTGTGTGTGTGTGTGTACACAGGACAAAAGTTGTGTAAACACTTCACTGTATTATTCTCCATTCCACAAGGACACACACACACAACTGTGTCTATCTTAAGCAGGCCATTATACAGTTTTATATCATTATAGGCCAACATTTACACACTGCCTGTCTGCCTGTCTGTCTCACTATGGCTCTGCAGGAGTCTATGAATGTTTTACAAGCAGAGTGGATGATTCTCATAGTCCATTCTATCTAGGTGTGTGTGTGTGTGTGTGGGTGTGTGTGTGTGTGTGTGTGTGTGTGTGTGTGTGTGTGTGTGTGTGTGTGTGATATATGACACCTCCATGCTACTGTACTGTTCAGCTCCACAGGAATCCATGGTGATCCAAGGTCTGCCAAGGTTACACTTCATACCTGTAGAGACACGTCTACACACACACACACACACACAGAGAGAGAGAGAGAAAGGAAGTGCAGACACGCCCTCCCAAAAGGCTGGAATCCTATTTTCTCCGTCTCACACAATGTATGTAGCACTGTGCTCCATGCCAACTGCGCACACGCACGCACGCACGCAACACGCACGCACGCAACACACACACACACACACACACACACACACACACACACACACACACACACACACACACACACACACACACACACACACACACACACACACACACACACACACACACACACACACCTTCTCTCCAGCTCTTTAATAAACATAAAACTCAAATCTTTGCTTCTTGGGGATTCTACTTAATGTCTTCTAAATCCTAACAGTTTTGTTTTTTTTAAACGTATGGTGCAATAATCAGTGGTTCTCAAACTTTTTTCATGTCAAGGACCCCCAAAATGATATGTATTTGGCCGCGGACCTCCATCTCAAAATATGTTGTTCCAGGGACACCCAAAAGCAAATATTTGAGTAAAATAAATTCACTTCAGAAAATAATAAATATTCAAAGATTTGCACACATTTTCACGATTTTTCAAAAATAGCAGATCTACAAGCTCTGTGCTGCGCTATGAGCTTGTATATCTGCTATTTTTGAATAGCCAAAGAAATCTAAAATGACACAGACGCTTTCCTGGTCTTAAATACTCATTCCTACCATTACTTAGTGTAGCTCTGTCTTCATCAGTTTGGTAGATGGAGCATCACTGCCACCTACTGACATAAATGTGTAACAATTCCACAGTGAGGCCTGTGTTGCTGAGTGTGGATAATATATTCTGAGTTTACTTTAGATGAGTAAGTGGTACAAATACTCATTCCTACCAATTACTTAGTGGTGGTACAAATACTCATTCCTACAATTGAGTACAAAAGACCCCAATGGAAACAAGCCATAGGCTTTCTTAGGTTTAAAATCCTCTCAACAGACCTTGTATTGAACTGTACTTTCTGTCCTTGTCTTTGCAAACTGTTAATAAAGTATTCAATAAATCAATCAATCAATCAATCAATCAATCAATCAATCAATCTTGGTGCATTGGTTCTATAACAGTGATATATATATATTTTTTCATTTCAAGGACCCCCAGTTTAAGGTCCATTTGGTCAGCTTCTTAAACTAATGGCCTAAGTACGTTTTTCAGGGGGAAAAAAACCTGATCCAAAACAAAATTATATTTCTCAATCTTTTCACCCAAAACGTTTATAACAAATTATGACTATTAACATAAAAATAACACTGTCTGTCAGTTATGTAACATAAGAGATTTAAATAGCATTAAACCCGAGTGATTTAGTCCAGACTTTTTTTTTTAATGTCCTTTTTTGGCCCAAGTCACACTGGGGAGAACGGACATCATACTAACAGAGGAGGGAACAGAATGATCCTTTTCTATTAGGAGATACATGGAGAAGATACATGTAGAAGATACATGGAGAAGATACATGTAGAAGATACATGGAGAAGATACATGTGGGCCATTCTACCAGCTGGCCTTGTGTCATGATATGATATGTTTGCCTATAAGTCAGCTCGACTTATAGGCAAACATATCATTTTCCTAAAAAAATAACTTAGGTCATTAGTTTAGCAAGGAGACGACTTGGCGGTGCTGGTCCCTCCCCAGACAGGATGCTGAGAGAACACACAACCCTTAGAATGAACCAAATGGTACAACTCTTATTGTTTATTGTGTACTTATTTAGAATGACACATTTAGAATGACTTTAGCCCTCGTCCCTATTCTGGACATGTCATTAGAGGAGACATGTTTCGTGCGTGGCTACCTTGTGATGCTTTGATTGACAAGCGACACAACCAACAGCATTAATTCCCCCACCCCCCCCGCTGGGGTCCCAACCAATAGCATTCCTTTGAGTGCAATCGGATATAGAAAGATGGCGGATTTGAAATGGTTAAAAAAAGGCTTCATTTAGGCTCTGTAGAGTCTGTGGGCGTAACGTTGTCCATACGTTTTACTGTCTGTAGAGTCTGTGGGCGTAACGTTGTCCATACGTTTTACTGTCTGTAGAGTCTGTGGGCGTAACGTTGTCCATACGTTTTACTGTCTGTAGAGTCTGTGGGCGTAACGTTGTCCATACGTTTTACTGTCTGTGGTCCAGAGATAATCTCACAAAGCTCTAGACAGATCAGTACCGCATGCAGCACACTGTCAGGGCCATGATACAACCGGTGTGTTACATGTAGATAGATTGAGATGCCGATCTGAAATCAGTGACAACAATTATCCACAAAAGAACAGAATTAGAGTCCAGAATTGACCGCCTCCACTGGAGCGATGTCCTTGTTTACATTAAATGGGTCACGCTCAGGGTGGCAAGAGTGACTTGACTTTATTATTATTTCTTACATGTCTCTGAAATGGACACACGTTTGGGCCATCCAGCTGACGAAGGCTGGACGTTTGGGCCATCCAGCTGACGGAGGCTGGACGTTTGGGCCATCAAGCTGAAGGCTGGACGTTTGGGCCATCCAGCTGAAGGCTGGACGTTTGGGCCATCCAGCTGACGAAGGCTGGACGTTTGGGCCATCCAGCTGACGGAGGCTGGACGTTTGGGCCATCAAGCTGAAGGCTGGACGTTTGGGTCATCCAGCTGAAGGCTGGACGTTTGGGCCATCCAGCTGACGAAGGCTGGACGTTTGGGCCATCCAGCTGACGGAGGCTGGACGTTTGGGTCATCCAGCTGAAGGCTGGACGTTTGGGTCATCCAGCTGAAGGCTGGACGTTTGGGCCATCCAGCTGAAGGCTGGACGTTTGGGTCATCCAGCTGAAGGCTGGACGTTTGGGCCATCCAGCTGAAGGCTGGACGTTTGGGCCATCCAGCTGAAGGCTGGACGTTTGGGCCATCCAGCTGAAGGAGGCTGGACGTTTGGGCCATCCAGCTGAAGGCTGGACGTTTGGGCCATCCAGCTGACGGAGGCTGGACGGCCCAAACTAAATAATAAAAAAGTATTCACTCTTGCCACTCTGAGGGCAACCCATTTCTTATATAAATATTGTTGACCCCTGACCTCCCTCTCTACAGGACAACCCTCCAGGCTCCAGAGTGCTCGTTATAGGCTTAAAATAATTCATATCAATATTTTCCGAAATCTCTATGGGAAAAATGAACAGGCTTTCGATCTGTGGCATCGCTATGCCCTATTGTTCTCTCCTGTTGGATTGTCTACAGGGTCAGGGTTAGGACAGTAGACCTCCTCAGGTAGTTTAGTGAGGATGTCCACTGTGTTATGGACCGATCTCTTCTTCTGGTAGTTTAGTGAGGATGTCCACTGTGTTATGGACTGATCTCTTCTTCTGGTAGTTTAGACGTTATGGACTGATCTCTTCTTCTGGTAGTTTAGTGAGGACTCTATGGACTGATCTCTTCTTCTGGTAGTTTAGTGAGGATGTCCACTCCATCAGAGGTGATGACCACAGTGTGTTCAAACTGGGCTGACCTGCACACACACACACACACACACACACACACACACACACACACACACACACACACACACACACACACACACACACACACACACACACACACACACACACACACACACACACACACACACACACACACACACACACACACACACACACAATCAAATGATTGTGTTTAGTGCTTAAAGTTCTGATATCAGGTGCAGTTTGACACATAAGGTGTAGATTTATAATGATAATAATAATAATGATGTCATTCTGTACCTTTTATCATCTGCAGACACTGCTGTCCACTTGTCCTTCAGGATTCTGAACTCTGAAGAGCCCTCCATCAGAATGGGCTCTGAAAAGCAATAGACACTCATACATAGTGTACTTCTGTGTAACTACACACTCTGAAGAACACAACAACAGATCAACAAATGAACCCGTGGTCTGTTGTCTAAACGACATGCTATCTAAATCAGTGGTTCTCAAACTGACTCATGTCAAGGACCCCCAAAGTGATGTGTATTTGGCCGCGGACCCCCATGTTAAAATATGTTGTTCCAGGGACCCCCATGTTAAAATATGTTGTTCCAGGGACCCCCATGTTAAAATATGTTGTTCCAGGGACCCCCCCAGAAGCAAAGATTTTAGTTACAAATGTTTGCTTTTAAATATATATATATATATTCAAAGATTTGCACAAACTTTCAGTTTTTCAAAAATAGCAGATCTACAAGCTCATAGCGCGGCACTCGGTGCCGCGCTATGAGCTTGTAGATCTGCTATTTTTTGAACAGCCCAAAGTATAAAAAGGTTAAAGTGGTTAAAATGATTAATCTTTATTAACACATTTTGCTGGGGACGCCCAGAGAACCAACGAACAGTAGGAACACGTTCAGGAACTCACAGGCAATGGGACCTCAACCACATTAACCCAGGTTATCCCATAGGCACAACATGAAATAAAATATGAAATGCATATTTTCTTTTTATAGCGTGAATAGCACATCTTGTAGATCTCACCTATAGTGAAGGCCATTCCTTCTTCCATGGTCACATCGTTTTCATTGGCTGAAAACATAAGATAATATGACATCAAATACATTAAAGGTAAGGGTCAAATAAGTGTTAAATAGCTCTATATTTAACACTCCCCCCCCCCCCCCCGCGATCTAAATTTAACTCAGTGAGGTTACAGATGGAACCAAATGGACCCGTGGTCCATGTATTCACACCAGCCGCTCATATTGAACATAAGTCCTGAGTCAATCGTATGAACAGTTAAAGTCAGTTTGTGTGCCTCACTCAGCCTGTGTTGGAGGCGGAGCTGTGTGTGAGAATAACTAAATGCATTTGAAATTAAATAAAAATGATACTTTTCAGGATTCCAATAAAAAAATAGCAAAACAAATAAAAATCAGGATTCCACTTCAAAACTAGCTAAAGTAGCAGATCTACAAGCTCAAAACGCGTCGCAGTTTTGAGCTTGTAGATCTGCTACTTTTGCTACTTTTGTGTGACATAGAATGGTGATTCATTTAAGACAAAAGTTACAGAGATAAGAGGTTTCTGCCCTCTGTCAGTGTATGTAATGTGTTCCTCTGGAGTGAGAGTGTAAATATAGTGTCCTCTACATCAACGTTATATCACCTCTGATATAGTGTTTGTTACTAACATAGTGATCTATAGCAAATAGTAAAGTACAGTATACTATAGTATAGTAGATCTACAGTATACTATATAGTAAAGTAGATCTATAACTCACCATGGTGCCAGATCTCAGGGTGACCGTGGAAGTAGGATCCGATTCCATGTCCAATGAAATATGGACAAACCTGGAAACCACTGGCCTGAGCGATCTGACTGGAGACACAATATGATACATAACTATAATTAATGATGTTCATATGATAGTAAATAAGGGAGAGAGATGAAGCAGGGACCCCTTAGCTGAGAGAGAGATGAAGCAGGAACCCCTTAGCTGAGAGAGAGATGAAGCAGGGACCCCTTAGCTGAGAGAGAGATGAAGCAGGGACCCCTTAGCTGAGAGAGAGATGAAGCAGGGACCCCTTAGCTGAGAGAGAGAGATGAAGCAGGGACCCCTTAGCTGAGAGAGAGATGAAGCAGGGACCCCTTAGCTGAGAGAGAGATGAAGCAGGGACCCCTTAGCTGAGAGAGAGAGATGAAGCAGGGACCCCTTAGCTGAGAGAGAGAGATGAAGCAGGGACCCCTTAGCTGAGAGAGAGATGAAGCAGGGACCCCTTAGCTGAGAGAGAGATGAAGCAGGGACCCCTTAGCTGAGAGAGAGATGAAGCAGGGACCCCTTAGCTGAGAGACAGATGAAGCAGGGACCCCTTAGCTGAGTGAGATGAAGCAGGGACCCCTTAGCTGAGAGAGAGATGAAGCAGGGACCCCTTAGCTGAGAGAGAGATGAAGCAGGGACCCCTTAGCTGAGAGAGAGAGATGAAGCAGGGACCCGATATAGACGATAAATTAACCGACAAGTGATTCTATTTGATCCACTACACTTCCTTGTTTATCGTGGCGTAACAACGGGGAGTCTTTGATTAGACAGGTTGATATGAACAGGTGTTCTGAGTCTTTGATTAGACAGGTTGATATGAGCAGGTGCTCTGAGTCTTTGATTAGACAGGTTGATATGAACAGGTGCTCTGAGTCTTTGATTAGACAGGTTGATATGAACAGGTGTTCTGAGTCTTTGATTAGACAGGTTGATATGAACAGGTGCTCTGAGTCTTTGATTAGACAGGTTGATATGAACAGGTGCTCTGAGTCTTTGATTAGACAGGTTGATATGAGCAGGTGCTCTGAGTCTTTGATTAGACAGGTTGATATGAGCAGGTGCTCTGAGTCTTTGATTAGACAGGTTGATATGAGCAGGTGAGTCTTTGATTAGACAGGTTGATATGAACAGGTGCTCTGAGTCTTTGATTAGACAGGTTGATATGAGCAGGTGCTCTGAGTCTTTGATTAGACAGGTTGATATGAGCAGGTGAGTCTTTGATTAGACAGGTTGATATGAACAGGTGCTCTGAGTCTTTGATTAGACAGGTTGATATGAGCAGGTGCTCTGAGTCTTTGATTAGACAGGTTGATATGAACAGGTGAGTCTTTGATTAGACAGGTTGATATGAACAGGTGCTCTGAGTCTTTGATTAGACAGGTTGATATGAGCAGGTGCTCTGAGTCTTTGATTAGACAGGTTGATATGAACAGGTGCTCTGAGTCTATGATTAGACAGGTTGATATGAACAGGTGCTCTGAGTCTTTGATTAGACAGGTTGATATGAGCAGGTGCTCTGAGTCTTTGATTAGACAGGTTGATATGAACAGGTGCTCTGAGTCTTTGATTAGACAGGTTGATATGAGCAGGTGCTCTGAGTCTTTGATTAGACAGGTTTATATGAGCAGGTGCTCTGAGTCTTTGATTAGACAGGTTGATATGAGCAGGTGTTCTGAGTCTTTGATTAGACAGGTTGATATGAACAGGTGTTCTGAGTCTTTGATTAGACAGGTTGATATGAACAGGTGTTCTGAGTCTTTGATTAGACAGGTTGATATGAACAGGTGCTCTGAGTCTATGATTAGACAGGTTGATATGAACAGGTGCTCTGAGTCTTTGATTAGACAGCGGTCATTATCAAGAAATAATAACCGATGATTGACCAATCAGAATCAAGCCTTCAACCAAGCTGTGTAATAAGTTATAACATCTTGCCTCCATTAGTGTAAGACATGCAATGATACATTTATGCTGTGGAATGTCTGTAACATAACTCTAAAGAGCCCCCCCCCCCCCAAAAAAAAAGGTGTGCGGGACCACCCAAAAAATCACCCTGTGCATCTGTGTGTGTGTGCATACAGTACAGTGTGTGTTAGGTGTGTACCTCACAGTGTTTCCTATAACACACACAGTGTGTGTGTGTGTGTGTGTGTGTGTGTGTGTGTGTGTGTGTGTGTGTGTGTGTGTGTGTGTGTGTGTGTGTGTGTGCATACAGTACAGTGTGTGTTAGGTGTGTACCTCACAGTGTTTCCTATAACACACACAGTGTGTGTGTGTGTGTGTGTGTGTGTGTGTGTGTGTGTGTGTGTGTGTGTGTGTGTGCGCATACAGTAGTGTGTGTTAGGTGTGTACCTCACAGTGTTTCCTATAACACACACAGTGTGTGTGTGTGTGTGTGCATACAGTACAGTGTGTGTTAGGTGTGTACCTCACAGTGTTTCCTATAACACACACGGCGGCACCAGGCCTACAGGCGGCGATGGCTTCGTCTCGACAGCGTCTGGCCGTCTCCACCAGGCTCCGCCCAGCCTCGTCCACCCGGCCAATCAGGAAGGTTTCTGACGTGTCGCCGTGGTAACCCTCCAGATAGACCTATAGGACGGTGAGCGACATTGTTTTCTCGCTCAACAGTAAACAAACCAAACAATACAGTAAGTATACAGTGTGATAACAATAAGACTGAAATGAGACAAAACTATTAAGAAAAATGGTCAAACGTTGGCCAGAATGGTCAAATACGTACAGCCTGGTATGGGAACTGTACCGCCTGAGAAAAGATCAGCCTACATTACATTACATTACATTACAGTCATTTAGCAGACGCTTTTATCCAAAGCGACTTACAATAAGTGTATTCAACATAGGTAGGGAACGAAAACTACTAATCACCAGAAGTCTTTAGTGCATTATCTGCAAAAACAAGCAACCAAGAGTATACCTAGCGCTAAGGTAAAAGTGCAATATATCAGCTACCTATTTCCTTAAACAGATGAGACAAAATAGCTAAATCAAATGAGCATGAGCTAAAACAAATAAGTGTATCGACTAAACAAGATCCAATAAACAATACAACAATAGAAAACAAGCGTTCGTACAACTAGTTAACAACAAGTAGGCCAGGCAGAGAGGAAGGGTAGTGTTTCCTGAAGAGGTGAGTTTTCAGCCTGCGGCGAAATATGGGCAGTGACTCTGCTGTCCTAACATCAGTGGGAAGTTCATTCCACCACTGTGGGCCTACAGCGAGTACTACGATCAGCAGAGCGCATGATGGGAGGCGAGCTGCCAGCGGTCCAGGAACTGTAGAAGAAGCGGTGCGTGGTCAAAGCCCAGCGCATCATCAAGGACAAACACCACCCAAGTCACGACATGTTCAAAACCCTACAACGACCACGACCGGGCAAGGGGCCCTACCGCAGCATCAAGAGCACCACCACCAGGTTCTGGAGCAGCTTTCACCGGGCTGCCATCAGACTGCTGAACAAGGCATGAGCCTTGTTCAGCAGTCTGATGGCAGCCTTTGCTCTTCCTTGAACCTATATATAGTACCTGTGGATTACACCGGGGACAAATGACTTGGATTTAGCTCTTCCTTGGACCTACCTGTGGATTATACCAGATTATACCATTATTATACCAAGGACATACCAGGGATTATTTCAGGGACAAATGACTTGACTCTTTTTTTCTTGCTCTTCCTGATAGAGCTGCTTGTGGACTATATCAGTGTCAGTCTACTTTAAGTGGATTATACGGTCGACACGCACTGACTTTTTGCACCTTAATCCCACTGACTTTTGTCTTTTTATTGTGTTTTCTGGCACCTTAACTAACGTCCATCATGCACAGTATACATCTGCTGCTGGTTCACGGCCTGAAATGTTTAGGAACCCTGGGTTTCCTCAGCACAGTATGTATGTTTTACATTGTTTCACTGCATATTTACGGAACCAGAGGAACCAGAGGAACCGGAGGAACCAGAGGAACCAGAGGAACCAGAGGAACCGGAGGAACCAGAGGAACCAGAGGAACCGGAGGAACCAGAGGAACCAGAGGAACCGGAGGAACCAGAGGAACCAGAGGAACCAGAGGAACCTGAGGAACCAGAGGAAGGTCTCCTCTATCCACCGGAACAATTTTTTTTTACCACAATCGGCCATTTTGTTGCTATCGCCAGTGTTGGGCAGTAACGAATTAATAATAATATATTACTGTAATTTTATTACTTTTCCCAGTAACGAGTAAAATAAGGTATTATTCTGCCAAAAGAGTAATATTATACCATATTACTCTGACAAAAAAGGCCTCGTTACTCGTTACTGATGACGAGCGTAATTTATTTTAGCTCATTCATTCATTTAATATGTACTCTCTCTCCGTCTCTCGTAGAGGCAAGTTGTTGCATCATGCAAAAATAGAGCAGATCTACAAGCTATCAACCTACGTCAACAGAGATGCTTTTTAGCTTGCAGATCAGTTCTTTTTAGCACGCAGCCTGCGCACAGTTATGACGTAGCGCATGACCCGTATGCGACCGGCGCGTCATGTATTTCTCAGCCGTTTTTTAACTTAAAAAAGCTCTCAAACTTCTATTTTGTGGCACGAAATTTACTTATAAGATATCGTCCGGATAGAATTTAGTTGTTTAACTTCATATATATGGTCAATTAATCATGACAGAGCCTATTTAAAAATAAAAATTCAGAGAACCGGCAGGGGCGGGCAGTGACACGCATTGTATCCGAATAAAGCAACCTATTTTGGGCATGGCCCTTTCAGAAGTCCCCCTGCGTCACTTGTCTGGTGGTCGGGGAAATGAACTGCTGATGAGGAGAGGAAACAGTATTCCTCTCAGTGTTCCTCTCCTCTCCTCTTCTCTCCTCTATATCATTGGTTCTCAAAGTGGGGTCCGGGGACCCCCAGGGGTCCTTGAGGGAGTTCCAAGGGGTCCCCAGCTAAATGATAGATTAGGCACCAAATGGACCCTTATGGGTCTGTAACTCTGAGAGTTAAATTGACATAGATTTTACAATATAAATTACGGTCCAAGTTTTTTTTTTTTTTTGTACATAGTGGTATTTTTTCTGTATTATCTGTATTTTCATGTTGATTTTTGAACTGTTTGGTTGCTACTATATATGTCTATGAAATTAACTCAAGGACCCCAACGGAAACAAGTCCGCAAGGACTTTTTTGGCCGGACCTTTTAGACAAAAGCATTATAAATGTAACTGTGTTGTTTTACATTCTTTTGCCTAATAAAATTTTCAATCAATCAATCAATCAATAGAAATGCCATTAAATGGGGGTCTGTAGCCCTAATGCAAACTGGGGGTCCTTGAAATTAAAATGGTTGAGAATCACTGCTAGAGCCGTAAAAAATCTTCTCTTATGGGGGTCCCTGGCATATCTTTTGAAATGGGGGTCCGCGGGCTAATAAGTGTCAATTTGGGGGTCCTTGACATGAAAATGTTTGAGAACCACTGCTCTATATCTCCTCTCCTCTCTCCTCCCCCCCTTGCACTTTGGCTAATTAATATTGACTGGTGTAAGTCAGATATGTTGAAAAGGTTAAGAAATGTTCAAAAAGTTTACTTTATTGTTTCAGTTTTTGAGAGGCTGCAGCCAGTGTGTGCAGTTCAGATTGATGTTGTTCCTGTAAGGATAATTATTGTTCCAATTCCAAATATGGAATTTGCAGCAGCAAAATACTTAAAAGGATAAAGACTGTTGACTGTTATATTGTTCCATTAAATTGGATTCAGTTCTAAAAGGCTAAAAACTGTACAGGTCTTTTCTTTTGTGGGGGGGCGCAGGGAAAGTAATATAAAGTAATACGTAATATATTACTCTTGATTCCAAGTAATAAGTAATATAATATTATTACTTATCAAAGGAGTAATAAGTAATAAGTAACATATTACTCTCCCAAGTAATATTGCCCAACACTGGCTATCTCCCATTGAATAAGGCTTGTTTTCACACAAAAAAGAAGAAATGGAGCTAAATGTGTTTTTCTACAGATCTAACATAGGAGTGGATGGACGGAAGGGACATTTTTAGGGATGACGTCACATCCATCCATTCCTTCTCTCAGAGTGGAGGGATCATTCCTAGGTTGTGTTAGAGCGCCCTCTTGTGATTCATTTTGTTGTCAATGGCAGGCAATGTGTTAATGGTAGAGGTCTCAAATTCTACCCGACCCAACCCGACCCGACCCGACGTTTTCGGGCCGAGCCGGACCTCAAAAGTATGCTAATTAGTCGGCCGCTAATTAGTGGGCCCGAGCCGAGCCTCGGGCCCACCTTGATGGAAAAAAATAATAATAATTGTTTTTATTTTATTTTATATTAAATATATATATTTTTTAAATTCTGTTCTGTCTGAATGTGTATTTATCTATTATGAAGATGGCGCTGACGGCGCTGATTGACTGGCGTTTACTTTCAGTCACTATACTGCAGCACTGTGCAGCAGACAGAGAGAGAGTAGAGCGAGCGATAGAGAAGAACGGTCAATGCATGCTGCTTTGTTATCAGATGTTTAGATCATCCCTGGCACCCTGCTGATATATACTTAGTTGCAGGCTGGTGTTGCGCAATAGACATTAAATCTACAAGCCCACTGAGGTCTACAATGCATCACAATCTAACACGTTCACAACTTGCAGATCGGTTCTTAACAGGGTCATAAATCAGACAGTGGCAGGGTATGATGCGAGGGGGCGTGTACTATGGGTTAACAACAGGTCAGAGACTCAGAGACAACAGAGTGTAACTGTTGCTACCTATACGTTGTTATACCTTTCAATCCGGATGCCACCTCTGTGTCTCATTAGTTGTTGCTATAATATAGTAACATCATTTTTTATTTTTTATTTTTAGTAAGAATTTGAACGTTTTCAGAAAACTATGGTTAGGTTTTAGAAGGCGTTTTTAGAATCGGCCTCAGGTCTCAATGGGTTAATGCAATAAAGGAAAAAAATCGCAACAGGTGAATATTCTCTGACTACCAAGGAGGGAGGGAAGGCACCAGTATGGAAAAGTTTCAAGTTGGTCGTGGACAAGGTATTGGCTTTACAGTGTAATAACTGTAAAACGTTACTATCCTACGATAGCAAGAGGACGGGGACATCCACTATGAACCGTCACGTCACAGCTTGCCCAAGATCTACAGGACAGGGCCCCTCTGGCTCTGGCCAGCAGCAGTTAATGGCCACATTTGTGACAAAGAGTGCTTTAAGTGTCCCTCTGAGGGTAAAGCAGGCAGTGACTAACAAATGTGTACATTTTTGCGCCAAGGACATCAGGCCATTCTATGTTGTGGAAGGCGAAGGGTTTATACAATTAGCCCAAGAGCTGATCAACGTCGGGGCCGCTCATGGTAAAGTACCTGCGAGCTCTGTTTTACCATGCCCAAACATTATAGCCACACACTGTAGGGCCTTGGCTGAGCAGAAGAGAGAGGCCTTCACAGCGCAGGTTAAGCACCACCTAAAAAACAGAGGGACAGTGGGAATGACGACGGACATGTGGACGGATGATTATCGAAAGCTCAGCTATCTAGCGATCACATGCCACTCTGTGACGATTTTGAGTTAGTAGGAAAAAATCTGGCCACAGTGATGTTTCCAGTGGAGCTGAAGAGAACGGGAGACAACATCAAGAAGCTCCTGGTGACAAAATTTGGGTTCGATCCACTGTCACTAAAAAGCATTGTATGGGTCACTGATCAGGGATCAAACATGATTAAAGCCCTTCAGGACTACGAGAGACTTGATTGCCAGGATCACGTCCTAAATACAGTGCTGAAACATGGCCTGGACAGTGATGCTGCGCTCATTCAACATGCCCCTGACATCGCTGAAACAGTGACCGCAGCGAAGGCCCTCGTAAGGTAGGCTTTGTTTATTGTAGTTATTGTTGTTACCATACTCTACTATGATACTTACTAGGCTATTATACTTTTAGTCCTGTCGTTTTCTTTATATATATATTTTTTATATAAAGGTTATATAATTATGTGTAATACACAATTAAAAAGCATATTTGTGTCCCACACTTCACCTCGTCTGTCCCTGGACAGAACCACTTAAGCGTCACTGCCAGCAAAACGCACAAGACGCGCCACAGCAGGTTTTTGTGCGCCAGCGCCATGCGCAGTGGATGGAGACACAAATAACATTAGCAAATCTCCACAAGGCTGCAACATTTCTGTCGCCAAAATGTAATCAGCTGCGCATGCTGGACATGAATCAAAGGGCACTAGGGCACGATTTGGTGAAGATGCGTGTGGCAGCAGCTGCAGCACCAGCGGTGCGGGTTGAAATTGGAGAAGAGGGGGAGGAGGGCCGAGAAGATACAGAAGATGAAGATGCTGCTGCTGCTGCTGGACCCGTTCCTAAAAGAGCAGAGTGGGAGAATGTCTTTGGGACAGATGAAGATGATGAAGATGATGAAGATAATGATGAAGGAGATGATGAGGTGGAGAGCTATGTTCGTCAGAGGCCAACAATGACCGATGACCATGATGTGCTGGGCTGGTGGAAATCTAACAGCAGAACATATCCAAAGCTTGCTGAGTTGGCAAGACAGGTTCTCTGTGTGCCAGCGAGCAGCAGCAGCAGCAGCAGCAGAGAGTGTTCAGTGTGGCAGGACGCACTATTGAGGAGAGGAGAACACGCCTCAAACCTGACACCGTGGATGCACTTCTGTTCCTCCATGCCCACGGTGTTTAGATGTAGACTCTGGTCAAAGATCGGTTTGTGAAGTCTGTGTGTAGTGTGCTTTTATTGCGTTACATTTATTTTATCTACGTAGCCTATATTCCCTTTATTTAAATGTGTAATTGTTAAGTTTGAAGTGCTATTTACTTTGTTTCTTATTCAGTTTGTTTATTGCTGCTACGTTTTTTAAAGCACAACCAGAAACGCGGTTTCTGTCATTTTTTAAATGTATTTATATTCACTGTTTGACTTTATTGCTGCTGTTTAAACAGTTACACAACCAGACACTCGGTTTCTGCTATTTTATTTCTTATTCAGTTTATTTATTGCTGCTACTTTTTTTTAAAGCACAACAAGAAACGCGGTTTCTGTTATTTTGTTTTAAAGTTTATTCAGTTTATATATTTTTGTGCGTGTTTATTTAGTTAAGTTTAGTTTACTGGTAGCCCATATCTTTTATTTACAAGACAAGTGCACTGCTGTCTCCTGCTGCTCACCTATATTTTTAATAAAGTGTTGCATTACGTAGTTAAAGTATCGTTTGCTGTGTGATATTTGATAAATAGCCTAATAATGGTCAATCAATAATCATGAAATAGGAAGAACAGAACAAAGATTCAAAGCCTTTATTTGTCCCAAAATGATGATAGCCTACGACAAGACGACTGCACTCATGACATGAGGTGAGGCGTTAAGTATGTTAGAACAATAGCCAAAAGGATTTACAGACAGTCACTCAATTTAAAAGTGTGTTGAAAAAGATAGCAGCCTTCAACAATAGCGGTACATTCAGTGGTCAGACTGGTCACTGGTCAGGTTCGTGCAGAAATCAAGTGAAGAACGCAGGAGCGAGCTTTCCATATATAGCCAGTAGCCACGCGCGAGAACGCGCATACACGCAGTAGCCTACCATGTGTCGTTGTTGACATTGTCAGACGGTTTTAATTTGAAGGTTTAACAGGATGTTCAATGTGTTTTTGTGAGTTAAGATAACGGACCGGCGTGCTCTATGCCGGCGTGCTGTGTTAAGTTACACAAGTGGCGGAAACAGTGCTCTCTGATTTTCACAATACAATGTTACCCACCCGCGTTTAGTTCAGTACCGCACGCATCTCCGTCGGTCCCCGTGAACTTATAAAACTATATTTTTCACCCAACACGTGTAAGCTTAAGCTAATAACAACAGTCTCGAGTCGGTCTCAGACAGTCATTCAGTCAGTCGGGGGGGGGGGGGGAACTCGGTCGAGAGAGGCAGTGAAATGTAGACGATGCGAATCGATGCGTGCATTCATTCATTGCACACACGCACAGACAGACAGACTAGGTGTGTGAACAAGACAAGGATTTAACTTCAGTTAAATCAGCACAGTGTAAGTTAACGCCAGTCATGCAGCGCCATCAGCGCCATCTCATTCAGATTTCAGAAAAGAATTTAAAAATATATATTATTAAAAAATATATATTTTTAATCATATTTTTTTTCCCTCGGGTTTTTCCGGGCTTTCGGGCCTAACCTGATGGTAATAGTCGGGTTCGGGCCGAGCCTCGGGCCGGCCCAGTCGGGCCCAGTTAGGGCCGAGCCTTAATTTTCAGGCTCGTTGAGAACTCTAGTTAAATGGCAATGATCTGTATGACAGTTAATGGTCAAGTAGAGTGTCATGGTGGTGAGGGCTCTACTTACAGTAAAGTGTCATGGTGGTGACGGCTCTACTTACAGTAAAGTGTCATGGTGGTGACGGCTCTACTTACAGTAAAGTGTCATGGTGGTGACGGCTCTACTTACAGTAAAGTGTCATGGTGGTGACGGCTCTACTTACAGTAAAGTGTCATGGTGGTGACGGCTCTACTTACAGTAAAGTGTCATGGTGGTGAGGGCTCTACTTACAGTAAAGTGTCATGGTGGTGACGGCTCTACTTACAGTAAAGTGTCATGGTGGTGAGGGCTCTACTTACAGTAAAGTGTCATGGTGGTGACGGCTCTACTTACAGTAAAGTGTCATGGTGGTGAGGGCTCTACTTACAGTAAAGTGTCATGGTGGTGACGGCTCTACTTACAGTAAAGTGTCATGGTGGTGACGGCTCTACTTACAGTAAAGTGTCATGGTGGTGACGGCTCTACTTACAGTAAAGTGTCATGGTGGTGACGGCTCTACTTACAGTAAAGTGTCATGGTGGTGACGGCTCTACTTACAGTAAAGTGTCATGGTGGTGAGGGCTCTACTTACAGTAAAGTGTCATGGTGGTGAGGGCTCTACTATTACAGTAAAGTGTCATGGTGGTGACGGCTCTACTTACAGTAAAGTGTCATGGTGGTGAGGGCTCTACTTACAGTAAAGTGTCATGGTAGTGACGGCTCTACTTACAGTAAAGTGTCATGGTGGTGACGGCTCTACTTACAGTAAAGTGTCATGGTGGTGAGGGCTCTACTATTACAGTAAAGTGTCATGGTGGTGACGGCTCTACTTACAGTAAAGTGTCATGGTGGTGACGGCTCTACTTACAGTAAAGTGTCATGGTGGTGACGGCTCTACTTACAGTAAAGTGTCATGGTGGTGACGGCTCTACTTACAGTAAAGTGTCATGGTGGTGAGGGCTCTACTTACAGTAAAGTGTCATGGTGGTGACGGCTCTACTTACAGTAAAGTGTCATGGTGGTGACGGCTCTACTTACAGTAAAGTGTCATGGTGGTGAGGGCTCTACTTACAGTAAAGTGTCATGGTGGTGACGGCTCTACTTACAGTAAAGTGTCATGGTGGTGACGGCTCTACTTACAGTAAAGTGTCATGGTGGTGACGGCTCTACTTACAGTAAAGTGTCATGGTGGTGACGGCTCTACTTACAGTAAAGTGTCACGGTGGTGACGGCTCTACTTACAGTAAAGTGTCATGGTGGTGAGGGCTCTACTTACAGTAAAGTGTCACGGTGGTGAGGGCTCTACTTACAGTAAAGTGTCATGGTGGTGAGGGCTCTACTTACAGTAAAGTGTCATGGTGGTGACGGCTCTACTTACAGTAAAGTGTCATGGTGGTGACGGCTCTACTTACAGTAAAGTGTCATGGTGGTGACGGCTCTACTTACAGTAAAGTGTCATGGTGGTGACGGCTCTACTTACAGTAAAGTGTCATGGTGGTGAGGGCTCTACTTACAGTAAAGTGTCATGGTGGTGAGGGCTCTACTATTACAGTAAAGTGTCATGGTGGTGACGGCTCTACTTACAGTAAAGTGTCATGGTGGTGACGGCTCTACTTACAGTAAAGTGTCATGGTGGTGAGGGCTCTACTTACAGTAAAGTGTCATGGTGGTGACGGCTCTACTTACAGTAAAGTGTCATGGTGGTGAGGGCTCTACTTACAGTAAAGTGTCATGGTGGTGAGGGCTCTACTATTACAGTAAAGTGTCATGGTGGTGACGGCTCTACTTACAGTAAAGTGTCATGGTGGTGACGGCTCTACTTACAGTAAAGTGTCATGGTGGTGAGGGCTCTACTTACAGTAAAGTGTCATGGTGGTGAGGGCTCTACTTACAGTAAAGTGTCATGGTGGTGACGGCTCTACTTACAGTAAAGTGTCATGGTGGTGACGGCTCTACTTACAGTAAAGTGTCATGGTGGCGACGGCTCTACTTACAGTAAAGTGTCATGGTGGCGACGGCTCTACTTACAGTAGAGTGTCATGGTGGTGAGGGCTCTACTTACAGTAAAGTGTCATGGTGGTGAGGGCTCTACTTACAGTAGAGTGTCATGGTGGTGACGGCTCTACTTACAGTAAAGTGTCATGGTGGTGACGGCTCTACTTACAGTAAAGTGTCATGGTGGTGAGGGCTCTACTTACAGTAAAGTGTCATGGTGGTGAGGGCTCTACTTACAGTAAAGTGTCATGGTGGTGACGGCTCTACTTACAGTAAAGTGTCATGGTGGTGAGGGCTCTACTTACAGTAAAGTGTCATGGTGGTGAGGGCTCTACTTACAGTAAAGTGTCATGGTGGTGAGGGCTCTACTTACAGTAAAGTGTCATGGTGGTGACGGCTCTACTTACAGTAAAGTGTCATGGTGGTGACAGCTCTACTTACAGTAAAGTGTCATGGTGGTGACGACTCTACTTACAGTAAAGTGTCATGGTGGTGACAGCTCTACTTACAGTAAAGTGTCATGGTGGTGACGGCTCTACTTACAGTAAAGTGTCATGGTGGTGACGGCTCTACTTACAGTAAAGTGTCATGGTGGTGACGGCTCTACTTACAGTAAAGTGTCATGGTGGTGACGGCTCTACATACAGTAAAGTGTCATGGTGGTGACGGCTCTACTTACAGTCACATCAATGTTGATCATGTCTCCATCTTCAAGTTGCCGGCTGTAAGATAAGATAATAAACCTTTACTGTCAAACAGCAGTAAGAATCAAACAGTAACAGTCATTCAGTACAGGAACACATCTGAGTCATTCTGACATTTCTCTGGCTATTCAAAAATAGTGCTTGTAGATCTGCTATTGTTTTTTTTTAATCGTGAACCTTTGTGCAAATCTTTGAAAATATATATTTTAAAGCGAACATTTGTAACTCAAATCTTTGCTTCAGGGGGGGGGGGGGGGTCCCTGGAACAACACATTTTGAGATGGGGGTCCACGGCCAAATACATATCTAAAAATGTTTTCTAAATCCTAACAGTATGTTGCTATATCAGTGATGCTCCAACTTTTCCATGTCAAGGACCCCCAAAATGATATGTATTTGGCCGCGGACCCCCATCTCAAAATATGTTGTTCCAGGGACCCCCCCCCCAAGAAGCACAGATCATCGTTAAAAATGTTTGCTTTAAAACATATTCTGTATATATGTATTCAAAGACTTGCACACATTTCCCACGATTTGTCAAGA